>NC_054554.1:6286500-6529644 GCF_017654505.1 Polyodon spathula
ACCCGATATAAAAAGGCATATTTTTGAAAATACTTTTGGTATGCAAGTATCATTGCTCTCTTAAAAAAAAAAAAAAAAAAAAAAAAAAAAATTTAAAAAAAGATCCTTTGTTAAAAAAAAGTTATTAGAATACAACATATTTATTTTAAATCAAACCAAAACAAACAAGGTTTAAGAGAATGTGACCTAAAATCAACCTGCTCCGTACCCATAAAAATAACTATTGTTATTGATTTATTTACTGAAAACACACTACAAAACAGAGGGGAGACTCTCTTACTACAGTGGAATGCCTAAAATTTTGTTTATTTTGCAAACATCTTCATCTATATTTTGTTTAACGGACCATTAAGTATGCCACCAATTGCATCGTTGTGTCCCAATGCCTATTCATTCTACCAACGATCGGAATTGTGAATCATCTACCTGCATTTTGCCATGCAGAAAAATGTGCTCAATCGCTGGCAAAAACTCGTTGTGCCAAGTCCACAAAAGGTAGTCATGATAGTGCCATCTAGCAAGAGCCAGAGATAAATATATTTCTTGTAACACAAGACAAAGACAACACCACAGAGCACGGTTCTGAAGTTTATTGAAGCCAGCACTTAAGTCACGTGTTCTCGTGTTTGTCGGCACTAGAAGCGAGATTCCACATGACTTAAACTGGTTAAAGCCATACAAATCAGACTTTTAATATGTTCAGGGTTACACTTGCAGTCATAAACGCAATAGAAAAAAAACAAGCAAAGAAAAAAAAATCCTGCATATATATACATATATCAAAAAGACTAAGCTAAGCTTTCTTTCCTTTGTATTCTTTAATCTTTTTGTGTTTTTTTACAAGCATGTATATTTTGTTAGGGTTATGATGTACAGAGCAGTCACTTTTAACTTAAATACAATTCTATACAAAAAGTCTATTATTTTGTACAGTGCCAATTAAAAAAAAAAAGTGCAAATTTGAATTCAAGCAGCATGAAAGTTGTTTTTATTTGATGTTTATGCCAAATACACAGCTTCCTTTATTATAGCCAGATCTTCATAATAGTAATCATCTTTAACTGGGAAAGATTATACTGTTCTTAAATAATAATAATAAAAAAATGAATTTAAAACTTATAGGCATCTATAATTTACAGGGCTAAGCAGAACTACTGTCTGCTATATAATTACAACCCTGTAGATAAAATGACAAATGTCCTAAATTAACTCGGAAAGTTAAAAGGCCTTAAATATATATATATATATTTTTTTTTTTTGCACTTTGATTTCTAATGCTTCCAAACACCGGTAACCAAACTGTGCAGTGTTCCAAAGCTGGTGGACTTTGGTAATGCATTATGGACTGATAAATAAAATATTAAGTTTTAACCACTGAGTAACTAGGAGCATCCACTCATTAAGGGGTTAAAAAATGATGGGACAGCAGGACAACTCATTTCTTAATCTCCCTCCCCTTCGTATAGAACTATAACATGTGATCCCTTGGAATAGGAAAAAGGAAAAAAAAAAGAACAAATATTTCTAGGATTCCTTGGGACATGTGGAAATGAGCATATGATTAACAAGACACATTCCAGTTTTTGTTCGGTTACAAATTAAAGTCAGTTTTAACAAAATAACCTCTTATACACATCCGACTGAATACACAGATTGGCAAATGCCAGGATATTCTTGATAAATATTAAATTAAATAAATGTAAACAATTATATGGGGTAACATTACAAGTGCTGGCTTGACAAATCAGGAGACTGCTCATTTAAAATGCAAGATAATACTCCTAGTTTTCTTGAGTACTGTGTTTTGACTTAAAGCAACAGCTTTTACACATTAGGCTAAGTTATGCCCAGCATCAGCGGTATACATTACTGCTTACATTTGCAAATATAGATCCAGACATTTCTCTTTTAGTACAACAAAATCGTTCATGCAACAGAAAGCAGACTCTGCACAACTTGACTTGTGGTTTTCCCTTAAGAGCAACATTATTACACAGTGAATTCAACACTAGTAGTGTTTATACATTAAATGCATGTGCCATTTCAGTAAAGATAGAAATCGGCTATGGAATGATGGCTACTCCAGATCTTGACCAGGGATAATTTCTATTTGATGAAACGACGGGCCATTTCCACTCGGATGTCTTTGGTTCCAGGTTCCAAGTATCATTTTTAAGGAACTATTTCCTTTTATTGAATAGCATTCAGCTGCTTTACTCAAGAATCCAGACTGTGCAAGCGTGGATGTACAACATAGGGCAGTTTGTGAAATACTTAACTATTTTTGCATCTAGTTACATTACAAGGAGAATTTGCCTATAGTGATTTTTCAGATGCCATGATTTTGTTTTGTGCAACCTATACACACATATACCCAAAGAGAAATTGGTAAGAAAACAGTCTGACACCTTCACAACAAGCTTATTTTTGTAATCCTAAACATTCTGATATTTTACATAGTGTCAGTAAAGCATATTACTTGGAATCCATAGCAAAAAAATAAAACAGTTAGTTAGATTCACGCATGTTGAGATTTACACCTGTCTAACCCAAGTGAGAAAGTGGGGAGGTTTAAGAAGTGCCAAAAGTTGTATGGGGAACTTCTGTTTAACCAGTTTTAATTGACCTTAACACTGGACAAAAATGTAGTCACCTCTGGTGATACCAATCTATAGCCAAAAAAATGAAAGGACAGGTTTTGCATGTACACCAGACTCATCTAAAAATGCAAATGTTAGAAACGAATGGCACACTACCATTACATGAATTGTCAGACAACGGAATTGTATGAAAAAATACATATTTAATAACGACTAAAAGTTCAAATGTTACTTTACAAGGAAAATATAAACCTCCCAAATTTTCATGGGCCTAAATATTCTGTTCTTTCCACTGTCACTGACCTAAATCCTATTAGGTCAAGCTATGTTTCATCTAGTTCTATTCCAGCTAACTGTTTCACCACTCAACCTAGAATACCTGGCTAATACTCTAAAGAACTGAAGACCCGGTCAGCCCACATAAACTAAACCTGCAGTCACTCAAACAGTGCTTTCACAGGTGAATGATCTCCTCCAATTGTTTTATGGTTAACTCTTCACTACATTTAAAAGAAATGACAATTGAAAAGCCATTAAAATGATAGCCAACTTTTATAAAATAAAAAAAATAAAATGCAGTGGATTGGTATACAAAACAAAATAAATAAGGAAAAAATATCCAGTTAAATAAAAAAAGACAATTTATACTACAGTGCACATTTGAGTCAATCACCTACTATGACACTTACAGTAAACTTTGCCAGGCACTTGTAGCTATAGCAGGTAATAGATTCCTCCTGTCAAAAGCAGACTGAATGTCCTTCATACAATCTAATCGTTATAAACATTACAATGCATTTTTTTCTTTAATATATTGCTCATGATTTGTGTTAATTGTTTTTTATTCTGAAGAAAATTAAGCTTATGTTAAGTTGTAATATCTTAATTATATTTACAGAAACCTGCTCTTTTAGTACAGCACAACCTCATATGCCATCAATCTGTTTGCCACATTAGTGTCATGAAGTTACTAGAGATTAATAGTGTAACTATATTCAACTTTCTTTTCCTTTAAAACATTTTAATGAAAAACAAATATTTTAGGCCAGTTTTCCTTTTTTTTTTTTTTTTTTTTTTTTTAAATGTGTTTTCCTCAACAAGGGCCATTGGACCAACAAAACTGCACCAGTTTTCTGGTCATGGAGGATAGAAAGAGCTTTCAGACAAAGGATTTCGCTACCTTTCAGTAAGTACACATGTTGCATTACTTGGTACACCTTAAATATAGGGTCTTTTAAAAACATTAACCCCCTGCCATACTCTCCAGGGAAAAAAAAAAAAAAAAAAAAAAAAAAAAAAACCATCTGCCATTAGACAAAATCCTTGTCTGTTTTGGACTTGTATACAGTTACAATTTGGTCGTATTTTTTAGTGGACAATGCGGCAGGTACTCTCAGTCCTCATTCTCTGTGGGGGAAGTGTCGTTGGCCGACATGGAGTCTGGTTTGCGAGTCATTCTATCCAATTCCGCCTGTACATCAGTCAAAACTGGCTTCTGCCCTTAAAAAAGAAACAAGAAAAAGAACAAAGTAATTTTATGTAGCTGCCAAGGATTGGCACAAACTAAAGCCTGTCATTTTCTCAGCCCTGTCAGTTTCAAGCTCCAACTATAGACCTAGGCAGTTCATTAGCGCAATGATTTCAGTATAGTATGGTGGGTATCGTTTTTTTAAACTAATTTCAATACAAAAAGAGCAATGCAGGTCAAAATACCCATATAGGGAGAGAGGGAGTCTGGACAGTTGCTTAAGCTATCAGTACTAAAACTATTTCATGGTCATATGTGGCACACTAAAAAGGAATTCCGCAAGCATCTGTTTTGCAGCTCAAAGTACTGTGCATGTTAAAAATGTCAACTGCTAAAGTGAACATAGATTAAGTCTCAATGAGGTTCCCAAGTCAAATGAAAGAAAATAAATAACGCAGCCCAAATTACACACCCATTTAAAATACTGAAAACAAAAAGTGGGTCTGTAGTCAAATGTATTAAAGTGAAATTAATGCAATAAATAGGTATTTCGATGTACTGTAATTCAAACCAAGTGATTTTACACACATCCTTTAAATCAAGATGTGGCCGCCACAGCTGGGATTGTCCAAACCCTTTTTTTATTATTTTTTTTATTTCACCAGCTGCTTTTGTCATTTTTCACATCTTTCGAAATCAGGGTTGGATCACCGCCCTCTGACTTCATCCAAAGATCTTTCTGGCAGTGTGGTAAACGCTACCAGTAAATCTGCAGTCTAGTACCAAGTCCAAAGGAAACAGCAAGCATCCATTAGTAATATGAGAGCAAGTTCTACCCCATACCTGCTTTCTTGGCAGAGCTCTGCACACCTCCAGCACTGGGGCTCCCAGGAGAGCCTGTCTTTTTACTCAATAAGCTGTTGAAGAAGCTAGCCAGCACACCTTCGTTCGCTGCAGCACCTGCAAAACAACCAGCACTTTAAAGAAACAAACAAACAAAAAAAAGACAGGGCTGGCAGGTAACAAGTCAGCAATAAAAAGACAGAAATGCCAAATCAATAAAAAGGAGGAGGTACATCGAAAAGAAAATTACATGAACAAGGTCAGTCAATAGTAACATTAGCCCTTTGCGGTCCTATGTCAGTCGCACCAGATCCGACGTTACAATTTTCCCTTTTCCAGTCGGATGTCAGAACCTGTCCGACATCAAAAAGACGTAAAGCACAGGTCTCTAGTCATTTTTTTCTCTGGAAAAAGCAGAGAAAACCTTTCAATGGCCGAGTGAGACCAATAGGAGCCGGAAAAAAAGGGCATATCTGATTACATAGATATAAATGGAGATAAACAAAGGAGATAGCTGCTTCTGCATCCAGTGCACAAAGCATATCAGACATTTGCAAAGCTTTTTGAGATGTTATAGTAATAAAATAATGATTGATGACATTATTGAGGAGTTTTGTGATAAAACGAGTGATCAGGAGAGGATTTATCAGTATGCACATCTATAAAGAGGAATGTGAAAAATACAGCGAACAAGGGGTGGGGCTTGGCTGGAGATGCAGTACCGAGTGTGCTTTTGTGATTCAGCGCCTTTCAAACCCGTTTTACTCTGCAAAGGGTTAAGTAACTAAACAAAAAGTGCCAGTAACACTGCCACCATGTGGCCCTTAATTTAAAAACAAAAAATGTACCAAACACATTCTTATAGCTTCCCATCTCTGTTAACTGGATTAACCTTATAAAACTGTCAGTAATTATTTTGCAAACTCCTCACCTCCCGAAATCAAGCTTATAAAAACAAGACAAAAATCTTAAGGGGATTATAAAAGCTGCAGACTTCCTTGGAATGTTTCAAACACAACTATGAAAAGGTTTTATGCCAAAAGTATTATTTCTTTGCTGTAATTTTGAAACTTGATATTGCCATTTGTCTATTTATAGGCAAAGTCATATGTTCGAGAGACACAAGCCTATTAACGTGAACTAATGGCGAATACCTACCTTTCATATTTGGATCTGGTTTTTTCACGGCCGTCATTGGAGAGACACTGGCTACGTTGGCAGGTCCAGAGCGGCTTGAGGGCCGAGGAGAGCCAGTTGGAGCTCTTGCCGGAGATTCCTTTGTGAATAGAAAACAAACATTTGGGTTTGAACTACATACAGATGGCATACAAAAAAAAGATTAATGCTGCCAAGCATGCTTTTGTTGTTTGTATATGTGCACCCTTGTTGGCAAAAGCATGCATGCAAAAGTCATTGATGCAATACAGCATGATGCTTAAAAACAAACACATTTAAAAGACAAGATATACATGCCCTGTCGCCAAACTCCTTATGAGTGAAAGAGAACCCTTGCCTTTACAATTAATACATTTCAAAAAGAATACACCTAGATGCAGCACAACAGTTTTAGACGCACGTGGACAGAAGTCGTAGATAAAGCAATTGATGCACTCAAACACACAAAAACATATTTAAGCAGATGTATGCAAGCAGATCTTAAAAGCATAGCAACAAAATCATTTCACTGTTTGGAGGAAAGGCTGGAAACTGTTTCCAGTGATTTTCAATAGACATAAAACTAATGTATGCTTGGAGTAACAGACAGATCCACTCCATGTTTATATGTTGGTCTAAAATACCGCCACCGTGACAGTTGATTTGAAAACGAATTTATGAAAAAAATCATACATTTAAAACAGTGAACAGCAGTCTCAGTGCATTTCTGTCTAAAAATATGCAAACTGCCAGAGAGGATCCTATTTACAGAGAAGTCTCTCTCTCTCTCTCTCTGGATGCAGACTTTGCTGTGGACAAACAGAGGAGACTGCAAAGAGCTTTCAAAAGGTGAAGAAATATTTTAGAAATAAAACTGTTAAAGTCGGAGAATGTATTTTAAAACCTTAGGTTACCACCAACTTCAGCCTATGTGTGATGGAAGTGGATAATGATTCTACAAGAAACTACAATACTGTTATGGGTGGTCTCTGAATCACATGGAAAAATACTATATATTTCACCAAGCATTCTACCAGTATGTTATTGCAATAACACACACTAAAAACAAAAATAGGATAATACAGTACTTACATTTGCTCTTGTTGGTGTGGCAGGCTGCTTGGCTAACAAGGACTATGGAAAAAAGGAAGAAAAACAAAATTAACTATCCATTTCCAAGAGAACCAAACCAAGCTTCTATCGTAACCCCTGGAAAACAAGACATCTGCAAGAAACAGACAATGCATTATAGTCTATTTTAAAATAGAGCTTTCACAAATTGACATTATATTTAAAAAACTGAAAAATAGTACTCCGACAATAAGTGCACCAGCCTGTCTACCAGCTACACACGGTAACTTGCTTGTATCTGGGGTGTAAACTATACTTTCCCTAAAGCTGCAATTATAATTTACCATTTGACGTTTGATCTTACAAATCATGCATTTTTACTGTCACACGCAGCCAATTATTTACAGAGGTTGTCAAATGTATTTGTTTTACTCTGCCATACATATTTCTTTGGCATTCACCAATATCATTAAGCTTGGAAACACTGGAGTCAGATACAGTATCCAGTCTGCCCCCAGTTAAACCTCTACTTTACCTGTTGCTTCATAAGGAAAACCTGCTCATCTTCTGCAGCAACTTCTTTATCATGCACCAGCTATGCGATAAAAAAAAAAAAAGTAAAGGGGTAGAAGTTAGCATTTTTCATACCATTACAAATATGACAAAAAATACTTGTTTGCTTCTCAAATGCATTTACCTTTCTTACAGGAGGTTTCACAATAAAGTCTTCAAAAACATCTTCAGGTTTCACCGTTGTGAAATTTTCATGCAAGATAGCTATTTTCTTCTCATTGTCCCATCCAGATGGGCTAGAGATGATAAAACAAAATACCTTAATTCAATTCATAAGACACGCAACTTAATGGAAAAAATCTGTAATTTGCTGGACGCTGTGCATACTGGACACAGCCAGGGTTCTATTGCAGAGACCAATGCTACTTACATGAAAACTGCATCTTTCTCTACCACTAAGGCAGGTGTGGTAAACTGGAAATCATACATTTTGTGAACAATGTATTTATAAAGTAGGTCTAGATTCTTTTCTTCTTTAACTGAAGTGTAAATCAAAGCAGCTCCATCTGAGGTGATTTATTTAAGGAAAAAAAATGTTTCTATGAAAAAGAAAAAAAAAGAAGATCTAAAAAAGAAAATAGATTTGCTGTAAAATCCAAAGGCCATTTAGGGAATGTGAAAAGGATACACTGTAAGCAGAACCGTCGGAGGTGGGACTGGATGAAGTCAAAGTGCTCCTCTCTGTAGTCATGTTCCTTTTCCAGCACGCTGACAGCATCACACTAAAGGGAGATCACAGGCACTTCATTAGAGGCACTTCACCTGTCAAACAGATACCTAAACCTCAACTGGATCAAGGGTAGCATATACTTAAACACCCTTCCCAGTTTTAAATGGAAATGCACTTGCATGAAAATACCACAAGGTGGCATAGCGTAAACAGGAAAGGTCTTGTTTAACTCTGGAAATGCAATCATACACCCTGCAATTCAGTAAACCAATTTAATAACAAAAAAGGGTTGACAGCAGACACTTATATACAGATATAATATCTGTAAATAAGTTGTGCATGAGTACTAAAATCCAGTTACATCTTACAGATCCTGTGCTGTGTCAAGGAGCATAATACACCAGAGGCGACACACATCCCTTGTACCCCTGCAAATACAAAATTAGAGGCGAGCCAACCCATCAAGGCATGCACATGTAAAAATGTAAGCAAAACACAAACTGAGAAGTTCTTTGATAAATCACCCCAGGTTCTAATGTTATTCCCAGGTTTTATCAATTGTTTAAGCGGTTCTCTAGGTGCAAGTAAAAATGACAGACAAATGACAAAGAAATTTCCTAACCAAGTTTTTGTTCAGAAGCCATCTGTTGAATCAATTTTATGGCACCACATGAACCATAAGTGACCCAAGATTTATTATAAAATAAAAAGCATTATAAGAAGTTTCATTCATGGACTACAAATCTACCTCTTAAGCACAGGCGAACCTGACAACCCAAGTCTCAAGATGATCTGGCAGCATAAAAGCAACAGAAGAGGACACTTAGCTAGGGCAACCCTTTTTCCAGATCACATTAAATAATTCTATCTTACCTTTCTTCATCGTGACAGCAAATGTAAAATATTTGTTTCTGTATCCGGGCTACGGAAGCTGCTAAATAACAGATTCCATGCATACAATTACAGAGTTAATTTTTGCCCTTTTGAAAAACCAGCAGTAATGCACAAAGTTTGCATTCTCCAGGAACCACAGGGCACAAAAACTTTTGTTTATATATATTTCTTGGACAGATGTTTCCCTCAACTTAAAATAAATTGGAATACTTAACCACAAAACGCATTTTCAACAGTTATGTCTTCTACAAACTGTCTACAAAGGCTGTAAACCTGTTTAATAGAATAAACATTTACATATTTTACAAGATCCTGAAAGAAAAGCACTCATTACAGATAAATATTTAGTAAACACACAAGGCTTCTTGTTACAGAAGTGTTTTTTTTTTGGTTTAAAACAGAAATAATCTTTACAGCCTATTGAATGAGCTGCTTTCTTTAGTCAACCTAAGTAACAGTATAAATATCACTACTAAAAGGAGGGTAGCAGATCATACAACCCTTAGTCTCAAGATATTGTTAATTCAACCTACCTTTGTGCAAACTACTAGCACTGGAATGCCCAGGTTGTGCGTGAGTACGTTCTCTCCGAGTGGCAAGACAACTTCCTCCTCTTCTGTCCCCGATACTGGGGGCCCTCGTCTCTGTGGAGACCCCTGCGACGCTTCCTCTGGCTCTACATACTCTTGGAAGTGCTTCACCACTGTGAGGACAACAATGAACAATTAGACACCACAGCTACAAACATTCCCCACACAAGCACTGTCGGACACTGCTACTAATTCTGGAACTCACACTGTTAATATTGTAATTATTAATAACGCGTTCATAAAAATATTTTATTTTGTAGCTGCAGTGACATGGGCTTCTACCATGAGAAAAAATGTCATACAGATTTCAAAGAATCAGGACCTGCACGATACTCCCGATGGCAGAAAAAAACTGCCTAATTATTTTTCACTACAATGGCAAGGAAACTCAGAGCTAAAGAGTTACAAGAACTAAAGTCATCCATGTGTTAACTTCAGTAGGCTGCTCAAAAGACTTACAGCCAGATTGGATTACGGTTTACGAAAGGCTTTATTTATTTATTCATGACCAGACAGAGGAAACTATGAGGCTAGATTTTTTTTTTAATTCCAGGACGAAACTATGAAGAGTTAAAGCCTTACCACATCTACACTTTTTTTCTGCGTGAGTGGGGACCTAAAATGTATACTCAGTATAAATCGTGTTAATCACCAGACATGCCAGCTGTTGGTTAACCTCACCCTATAATCATAACTTTACAGATCAAACAAAAGTAATGTTGAAGCCTAAGGCTTCAAGTCTGCAAGCTGTCACACTGAACTGGTCGGTCAAAATGACAAAAAACTAGACTGGGAATGGTGGTGGTTGTTGTTAAGTGGACAAACCATCACTGATGGACTAGGTTAAAGCCAATGATTCTAGGACACTGGATTACAGAAACACCTGCAACATTACATTGGGTTAGTATTGAAAATCAGCTTTACATTTTTACTTCCAATATAGAGGTACTCCCCCAAGGACTGGTACACACTGCTTTCCAGTCGGCTTCAGGTTATTTATTTTTGACCTATAAATTCTTTGCTCAAATACACTTTGCCGTAAACTCATCTGTCTCACAGCATCGACAACAAATATATTCCCAGGAGCCCAATTATCTGATCTTCCAGAACAGTTATGGTTTCAGGCTGAACTCTTTGCAGTTTAAGAAAGGAACTTCAACCAATATCCTCTATGTTCTTAATCAACCAACCCCTCTATACGCAAGCAAAAGTTGTTCTAGAAATTCTCTTCAAGGGGAATGTTCTTCTCAAGGGGAGTGCTTCCTTTGCTTGAAATCAGAAGGGGTTTAAATTAAACCAGTATACTGTGTGTAATTGTGTACACACACATTACATTTACCATAATATTTATATATATATATATATATATATATATATATATATATATATATATATATATATATATATATATATATATATATACACACACACACACACACACACATATATAGTTTACATAATATAGTTCTTGGTGCATCCTTCGGATAAGATGTAAAAGCGATGTCCTATTGTTAGTGACTCTGCAGCAGCAGCTGATGCAGAGTTCACCCCCTAGTCGAAGTCGTTTTGGATAAAAGGGACTGCTACATGACTAATTATCAAGAGATATTATAAAATGTAGTCTTTACTGTACTTTGTAGAAAAAAGGTGATAGTGAACTTTTGGAGACAGTGTTAACTTTGGTGTAAGCCCAACATTGTAACTGGAAAATACAAGAGTAATTAAAAAATTAAAAAATAAATACCACTAATGAAATAATAGATGTGACCTCTCAAACTCTTATCCAGGGTGTATGATCCTACCTTCAGCCTGTCATTCAAAAAATTAGTCTACATCTGGAGAATAAACTCAGAGCTAAGCTAGTACGTTTAACACATGGCATGTATGGGGTACTCGGGCTCCACGATTTGTCTTTTCACTGCAAACTGGACTACATGCATTCATAATATGGTAATTTTCTTTAATTTATACATCTATACATAATTTGTTTGTTATAAATGAGAATTGACATGAGAAATTGCTGTTCCAATTCTACATAAAAGGGTTATTGCTCCCTTGTTACACAGGCCTACTGTATTAATTCAAAGGCCATCCAAAAAACAACAAATCTAAAATCTGGCGCAAACTTTTTAAAATGTCAGTGGAAAATAAATATTTTAAGCCCAAAGCATAATCATTTTGGTACAATGATGCTAAAACTCCACTTGAAAGTAGCTCATACATTTATTGTCATTGTGTGTCAGCGAGTCTGTGACCGTTTTGCTAAACATTAAAGAACAGTGTACTCTCACTCTGAAGTGGTGCCAGGGAAACTTCACTGGTACAGGGCAGCATAACTGCAGTACTAACATGTTCCAACATGTTCTGGTTTGTGTGTCCGTGGTTTACGTTTTTTGCTGCTGCACAAAATCTTCCTTGGGGATATTATCAGTTAGCCAGTCTAACGCAACAGCCATCATTTACATTCGTAGAAGTCAGCTGCAGCACACATGTTCAAAGTCTGTAATGACCTATTTATTTTTTAAAGGAAGGAAACAGTTGCTCCATGGTTATCTGTGGCTTGACTTTTGGAGGTATGAACTTGGAAATACAAAAACACAGGTTTTAAGAACATTTAAGAAACGGCTGTTCTGTCCATGAAGGTTAGTTTCTTCCTAGCTCACCATTTGACCCAACTAAGGGAATATAACTTATTAGGACAGAATTTTTTTTTTTTTTTTTTTTTTTTGTTAAATGATCCCAAAGTTTAAGATATAACTGCAGTGCTTCACCTGGTAGACTATTCCATGTATGTTACTCCTTCTGTTCCGGTAGGATATGAAACAACCCTAATGTGCATTATTATTATTATTATTATTATTATTATTATTATTATTATTAGTAGTAGTAGTAGTAGTAGTAGTATTATTATTATCATCATCATCATCATCTTAAAACAACAAATCTAAGAACGTTTTTTTGTTTTATTACAAAAAACACCACCCCGTGAAATAGGCAATATATTATTTTTATATATCTATATTACATCACATGACTGCTTCAGGCATGGCATTAACATGACCCGTAAATCTTATTTACAATTCACATTTGGTCATGGAGGGGTACAATTGCCCCAACCTTTGGAACTACCTGACAGCAAATACATTGTCAAGTAAGTTTACTTAACCAAATTAAATTTAATACGGAATATTGTCAAATGCAATTACTATACACACAATTTCATGTGCTCCCTTTATTGATCTCATAACAAAGAAATGCTAATGCCTATAACATTTTTTATTCCGATTCCTGTCAAATAAACCTACATTATCATGCAAATCTGTCTATTCCCCATGCTCAATTAGTAGCTGTTTATTTGACTAATTATATACAAATAATTAAAAAAATAAACACCTACTTACTGTTTTAAATAGACCGACTATCCCAAATTATCACATAGTAGGTTTATTTAAATCTGAAAGTACTGAAACCACCTTGTGCTCAACTAAGTAATGGAACTATTGCAATTCCTTGTTAATGTACTTTGTTTCATCCTTAAGTTCCGCAAGAATGCAACCATATCTGTCATCTAAGCATTTGATATGCCATCAGTATGGTTAACCAGGTTATGTTTCATCGGTGCAAATGAAGCGATACAAAATTATCCTCATCTGTCTTCAGTTTTTGACTGAGATTTCGATAACTAACAAATCACACACCTAGAAAGGTGATTTAAAAAAAAGGAAAGTGACGTTTCGCACATTATCGCTGAATCAACCACATCCAAGCTGTTTTGAAAATGAAAGCCAATTACAGCACAGTATTGCTACATTTAAAAGTTTCATGCAAACATGTCACACTAACTCGTTTCTTCATAAACGTGTATGCTCCCACCCTGCCTTTTCAATGCTTTTTTAAATAGTTAATTTCTTCAAAATTGTACTGAAAGTTATAAAAGAATAAGGGATATCAACCAAAGCTAAAGCACATGTTTCACTAGTTAAACAGAAGTACACAATGTAGTTATAATCCTGTTATAAAAAAGTTATAGATAAATTAATGCACCTCAAGACTATTTCATCTATTCGTACTGATAAAACAAGGAAGGTACCAAAAAAATGCTACTGCATAAAAAAATTTGACGCAAACAAAGAGTTTTGGGTAACAAATTGTGACCAAATATGTTAACTTGAGCATTGAGTGTGTGTATTGTGTATTTTACACACACACACATTTTTTTTATTTTTATATATATATATATATATATATATATATATATATATATATATATATATATATATATATATATATATATATAGACACAGACAGACACACACACACCATTATAAAAAGCTCCCTTTTCATAACAGTTGCAATAGCGGTTCCCAGCATACAGACTGCACCAGAAGCAGCGTGGTAGTAAGGGGAGATTTTTTTTTTCCTTTCTGTGTAAAGGCTTACACAGTTAACCAGAGCTCATTTTGCAAACAAAGCCATTATGTTCATTTTAACATTCAACAAATCAGCAGCATGTAATTCAACAGAAGAATGAATTGATCCAAGACCAGTGGCTTATGATCTCATCGCCTGAATATGCAGTGAGGTAATCGCTGGTCTCAAGCAAAAACTACCGACATCCCTCTGGCAGAACTGTATACTGTGCTGCTTACAGAAGGTTTGGTGCCCCAGAGGATGAGACTATACTGTTAAATTTAGATGCTTGGCTTCTGTTTTTTGCGAGCAGTCATTTTAGAGGAAAAATTCTCAGCCTAGTTTCAAACTCTGTCCCTGTTTGATTGCAGGCTCTGCCTAACTTACACCTCTATTGCATCTCAGGAAGTGAAATAAAATCCTACGTGCTTTAATTTGGAAGCTCAAACTACAATTAAATCACAAGTGCTGTAGCACAAAATTAAAATAAAAAAAAAAAAAAAAAAAAGGAAGTGCTGCCAGATTTTTTTTAGGCACAGGCGGAGATGAGATTTGTTATGACTAGTTTGGTAATTATTCAGATTAGTTCAGAGCAGACGTAGGAGGAGGCTGACTCCTGATCAACACTGCGAGAGGGGAAAAAAAGAAAAAAAAAAGCCACAACCGGTTGCTGGACAAGTGGATTTCCCTCTCTCTGGAGTGCGATTTTCATAATTTAATACACTGTAGATATTTGTCTCAATCCATCATAAAGTGCACTTCAACTTTCGGTTCCTCGTGTTTTATGTCACCATACAAGTGACGGCTGTTCTGACTAAAGTACTAAAGTCTTAACAAAATTTAAACACAGCAAACCTCAAGTCACCTTTGGCTTGCATGGAACTACATGAGAAACATGTCCTTTTAATCTTTCAATCTTCTGAAATCCTAAATGCATTTTAGTAGATCTGAAAAGGCTACACCAAACTTAAAAAAAATATGAATCAATCAACTTTCAAAAGCAATTCAATTTGCAGGGCATTCACGCCACTGGAAGCAAATAATGTTTGCAAAAAAAAAAAAAAAAAATTGAAGTAGAAACCCCCAAAATAGCTTCACTACCACTGAAATAACTATACGGTGCTGACACAGTTTTAACTGTTACAGCTCCTTCTTGACATTGAAAAAAGACTGTCAAAACATTGAGGCTTGTTTACTGTACAATAATTCCACAATCTTCCCACAAGTGCATGCAAACAATAACACACTGTATAGACATTAAATACGCAGCACAACCACCACATGAATCAATCATAAAATAAGTTATAACAATTATCTACCCCAGCCCTTTGGCAATACAAGTTAGAAAATACAGCACCTGATCAAACCCCATTTCTTAAGGCATTCAAACTAAAGTTAAAACATAAGCAGCTGTACAGAAGTTGTTTGATAAAGAAATTCAATTGAATTCTTAGTTCCGAGAAGGTTGTGCATTTCATAACAAATCAAGTGGATATTTTAGGATGTAGACAAAGTTGCTATTAGACCTATTAGCTGGACATGTTATACTATGACTCTAGCTGCAGTCTATACTCACATCCCTGCTCCAGCTGCCTCATCTCCTCTGGCTGGATCTTGAGTTTATCAATGTGTTCACGCAGGACACTGGCCCACTTCTGTAACGACTCCATGATAGTCCACGGCCGCGACATGTCTGCCACGAAAACGGCCAGGGTGTCCATCAGTGACTCGGCAGAGGCGGCAAACTTTAGCAAACCTTTGTGATAGAGGTCACCGTCCAGGATCCACACATTACACCGGGTCTGATCTGTGCAGAGTACAGCAGCAATTAATGCCAGTGCAAAGAAATAAAACAGGCACACAATGGTTTACAAATTTAAGATCAAATACATTTTGAAGGACTTCAAGCAGTACTTCCCTAATGTATTTTATTCACCATTAACCTTGCTCTGTATGGGGAGGAGGGCATCTTTCATGCAGGATTAGTAGCTTGTGCAACCTGACTTTCTTATAAGAAACTTGAGCCTATAGAACTTTTGATGCTCTACATTTGTTAACCTTGCATATTAAAACAGAAATGCAAATGTGAGACTTCCTCAAACAAAAACAGAATATAAATGGTTTTCACTATCATTATTTAATCTAGGAACAAACTGCTGTATGCAAGATGATTCAAACTGAAGACAGATCAATTTATCAGTCCGCATAATAAATGGCACACAAAATACAAAGCTTGTGTGCCACATAGAAAAGCGTAACACAGTTAAACACTAAATCTAGTAAAACAATAGTTTTACTGAAAGATAACAGACATAAGTGGGATCTTGAGAGCATCCACACTTAAATTATTTTACAATTAATGCGTGGCCCTTGTGGCAGATATCCCAAGGTCAACACTGCTTGTTGAGAATAAAGCAGTACTCGGCCTGCAGATCAAGTGTCCTGGGAAGATTTGCATCATTTTCTGCCTGTGATGTGCTTGGCCTGGTTTAGTCAGTCAATTTTATCTTTATATAGTCAACAGAAAAAAATAAATTCAAAACCAAAGCAGGCATTAATGGCTATGTGTCTGTGTGTGCGAGAGCCTTTGAAACCTTTGATTACCTGTGGCACTGCTCGTGTAACACTGCCTTATTAGTGGTCTAATCTGGGGAATGTCTGATGGAAGCAGGTAACAAAGCCCTAGACTGTGGTCTGTTCGGACCAAATGGTGGCAATCTGACACTACTAGTCTTCCCTACAAGAACAACGTGACTGTGGAATTTTAGCCCACTTAATCACAATAGAAAAAAAACAAACAAACAAAAAAAACATCATGTCAAAATTACTAATTGGTATAAACTTAGAAAAACACGTTTAGGCCCCTAAAACATATTCAATTTATATTTAAGTTTCAAGCCAACACAGAAGGATTACTGCGAAATATATTTGTGGTATCTAATAAATCTTTTTATTCTACTTAACCCTACTTAAGCAAAGAACACACTTCCCTCAAAAGATACACTACTATAAAAAATTTTTAAAAAAAAAACTAGAATAGCAATTAACACCAAGTCAGATAACTTCAACAAATTAAAATTAATACTTTAAATATTAAAAACAAAATATGCAGAAACCAATTTGACAGTTTTGCTTAAACCATTGCATAGATTCACTACAAACCATATTGGACTTTGTACTACAGTCCAATTAAACTGTTACATATGTGGGACAATATAGATAAAGCAATGTAAAGTGAAAACACACACACATAGCCTTGGCATTCTGATTTGTATTTACAGGTCTGAATAAAAATCAATCTACATTAAGGCAATGAATGAAACATGAAAAGCAGTTGACATGTTAAAGGTTCCCTGCTAGGGTGCCAAGTCCAAAAACCATTCCAACTTTCACTTAAAGTTCCTAACCCATACTTTTATATAAAAACAAGAATCCTAGACGAGTCCATGATACCCAGTTCCAGGGACGACCACCATATGCAAACTCAAGTTTAACCTGAAGCCCAATACTAGCAAGGTTTTAACTTTGATCATAGACTGCCGAGGGTCTTTCAGAGCACATGTATTCCACTACACTTCATGGAAAATCCCAATAATGACAAACTGTACCAATTTCAGTTTTTACCATGCTGAATTCTCCACATCAGTACAGACGACATCAACTGCTTTACATACAAAAAAACCCAAACACTAAAAGGTTGGTAATGATTACAAAAAACATTGTCAGATTTTTTAAACTACTATTTAAGTAGTAGCTATAGGACTGCGAGCATCTGTATGTTGGTTATATCGGCACTCGCAGTGTGGAAACAGACTTCGGATTTTAGCCTCAGTCCGTGGACTTCTACTTGTGTTGATATTACCCACATTGCCAGACATTCGCCGTCCTATAACAAGCTGATCATGTAATGATAATTTATAAGTGCCTTGCAATACTGAAATTCAAATAATGCAGCAAGGCAGGTTTTATGCTATCTGTTGAATGGTTTTATAAAACATTTGGGTTTTTAATAAAGGTACAAAACAGAAACTGTACTAGAATGTAAATACTGACTATACCTCTTTAGCCAGTTCTTTCTGGTTTTACATTATTAAAACACACTTGTATGTTTCAAACCATGTTAGACAAAACCTCAGCTTTCCTAAACCTGTTTTATACAATAGTCTTCACTAAAAGTGGATGAAAAAAGGCAGCTTTAAAAAGGTCTTTACTCAGCAGAACCATTAAGATTTCATGGGGTACAAGTCATAAAAGAACATCTGTGTCAGAACACAATGACAACCCATGGTGTTTGATATTTCCCACATGCTAACTGCTTTCAAAAATGCTGACTGTTAGTTGAATAAATGGTTCTCTTCGGGAATTTAAATTTATTAATCCAAATGATTAAAAAGAGTTTTATTATGGCAAATCCAGGTCGGCATGGTAGTTAGAGACAGAGTTCTGCCACTTGGTTTATAAATTTTTAATATGGTTAATTGTTTTCTGCTACCAAGTCCATTACTGACCAGACTGTGGCCCATGATTTAGATAACAGTAAGCATGGCGGCTACAATATATAACCAACTACTGCACAAAGCAGTTAATTTGCCAAATAACTACAAATAAAAGCATTATAACTCCTGCAACTTACCATCTCTGTCTTCGTCATGAACGCTCAAATACAAAAACTCAAGTCCCCTCCCATTTTTGTTGTGTTCAGCTCCTTGGAGTTTTGCCATAATTGTTGTTTTTCCTGAGCCATCTTCTCCTGCAAAATGCATTACATATAAACCTCAATCAGGGAAAAAGAGACTGCTTGGAGGAGGGCAGGGACTGATGTACATTAATGGAGCTTTAAGGGAGATCCATACCTGGCTGTGACTGAAGCACATAATACAATTCAACAATCACTAAACAAACAAAACAAAAAAGCCCCTCACACTCCAACAAAAACAAACACACATTCATTTTGTAGCTTACCAAGTATAATTGTATCAATCTGTCGCTTAAAAAACGTTAGCTTCACATTTCAATGACCTTTTATTAATTATCGAATCACAATTTGTAGCTGAATTTGTTCCACTGCTACACAAGTTAACGGTTGTTTTCATTGATACAACATCAATGGGTGTGACAGCATATACCATTACCTAATTAGAAAAATAGTACTGAATCAAATGAACTGTTTATTAAATCTCAACTTGATACAAAACATATCGTTTTCAGTGACTAACTGTGGGGCAAGTGAAAGCACACTTTACATAACGTAATGTAAGTATGCTCCTTACACTGATTTAACACACCCGTGCAAACCGAAGACATGTCACTTACCAAAAACCAAGATGTTCTTTCCTGAAGGTAGCTTGGACAATGAACGGGTGGATACTTCGCTCAGAATGGAGGACCTATAGAAAAACCACCAACACATTAATTATGTATCAATGTTTATTCTAGGTTCACGCAACCTCATATGTCTTGTAAGAATAGAGCTTTCTCTCAATGCTACAAGATCAACTCTAACGAAATAAATAATTTGCATAACATAACAAATCCCGTTTCCACAAAGTTAGATTCAAATGCCACTATCCCTAGCAAGCAGTTCTAGCAATATGAACACACTCAAATGCCAGAGGGCTTGGATGCCCCTCTGCTGTCACAATCAGAAATCCCAAGAGAAGGGCATCATTACAGCGTTGTTTTTTTTTTTTTTTTTTGAGGCAGTAAACTCATGCGTCCGTTTTGTCTGTTTTATTTTTTTAACTTCAAAATGTTTTTTTAAAAAGGGAATGCATTTGTTTGAGATTAATAAATTAATTTTAACGTTTGTTCTTTAGCGACCCTGCTTCGCTGGCAGGAACCTACGCAGAACGTAACCTCCCAAACAAAACCAAAACATGAATGAATGACTTGCACTGTTTTTATTTAAACAGAGAAATGATAAAACAGGTTTTTAAATCACAAATAATACACCAAACCACTGCCTTACTCTGATTTGAACATCACCGCCCGGTGTTTTGAACAGACTGCACCAGGGAATGACAAAGCAAATAGACACCAACAGCTTAAAAAATAAACGTTTCAGATTTTTTATTTTATTTAAATTGGAGGGGGTATTCAGACTTGCCATAGATTCTGTCCCTCTTCATCTTCAATTGTGTTTTCAAGGGTGTCTGGCGCCCCGGCAGCGCCCAAGAGCTTCTTCTCCTGCACGGGAGCCATCTTGTTTATTCAGCCACAAAGAGAGAGGCATCACCTGGGCGCCTCAGGACCCCGGAACAGTATAGCTCAACGCTTCAAGTTGAACCCTCCTGGCATTCAAGTGTCGTGTTTTGTAACAAATAGAAAGGGATTGCTGACTTAAAGTCATCCTGTTGTTAAAAATAAACAGTTTGACTTGTTGCCATTCTAATCAGGCAGTATGGTGGCCAGCTCTGTTGGTCCACGAATCCTCCTCTGTGCATGATGTCATCTTCCTGAGGAGCCACATGGAGCAATTCCTAACTGGCGGAATCGCTGCAGATTGCTAGTGTCGAATAGGTATATACTGTGCTGATAGTATTGTAACTACACATGTAATTGAATGCATAATGCCAGATCAGATTTCATCCCATGGTGCTGTTATTTTTATATTTTAAACCGTATGTGAACGTTGGGCATTACTATTGTTTTTTAAATGCTAAATTTGTTTGGCGGTCTACAGCCCGCAATATAGCAGCCACACCCTATACATCAGAACGGAGGACTCGAGAAGGAAATTCAACACAATTGCTGACTTCTGCAGAAAAGGGTTTGCTGAGGGTTTTGTGTACAATGTCGACATCTACCGATGAGATTTATTATTCATTTAAAGGCAGGCCTTTGCATTCGTCGGTTTTTGGCAAGCGGAACGGTTCATTGTTTGGTTTTAACCTAATTCAGTATAGACAGCAAGTTTAAAGTATAACATTTCCTTCGTCTCTGTGTGAAATTAGGGGCAAATCATTTAGCAGTCCAAGACTTTCTGCATAATAACCGAGTTTGACCCCTGAGCTGAAAAAGCAAGGCCCAGTCTTGCACACCTGTCCCTCTTCAAATTCCCTATGTTTCACTGAGATTCTACATATTCACAACTAGGTTGACTGGGGCATCTACAAAATAGCTTTTAAATGCTGCTCAGATGAAAGAAAAAAAAAGCAATACAATGGTAAATTTTAAACTATACTGAATCCAGCCAAGGTCGTAGTAATCCCCAAAATGAATGACTTTTGGTGGTTAGGGGTTGGGAAATATAAAATGTGCAATATAAAATGATCTCAACTGTGTCATAGTCGGCACTAATGTGCAACTTCAAAAGCCCAACAACAGCCCCAAAAATGATCAAGGGAATCAAAACCATCCTTTTAGCAATTACAGTTCGCCACGTGCGGATCAGCTCAAAGACAATGCATCACACCTGTACCACATGCTGCTTTCTGGATCCAGAGAGACGAGCAGCAGAAGTGTCCTTTGTTCTGAGCCCAGGGGGGTCTTACATTTGGCCGTGGGTTGCCATGGCTACAGATTTAAGGTAGAAAACCAAAAATCCCTTGAGCCCTTGAAGTCACAAAACCTTGACTCATGCACATGGCCCTGAAACCTAAGCTTCCTTATCTCAAAGTGCTTTACTCAACTGGCTCACTATTTGTTGAAACATGCAGGGGGCGCAGTAACTGCATCATATTTCATATGGTCCGGCAGACACCACACGTACATTTACCCATCTATGTGGCTACATTCAGTTACAGGTACAGTGCTTCTGTGTCTACTATTTTCTAGTGCTAAAGCCTTGTGGCCCAAGGCTCATGCGCTTGCTTTGGCCATAAAGAAAGTCGTTGTCTGAGCTCTAGGATTTAACATTTGCATTACCTGTGCCATGAACTGGACCTGAGGAATATGAGGGTGTGCTGTCATTGCAATCCCAGGACCGTGTAAACTGCAGATTGAAGTAGTGCATGGATCGCACCTTCATTCAGACATTTATGTGACTCTTGAAAAGTAAAAGGACCACATGTTGTTCTAAACGTTACATTGCCCATGCATTGTTTGATGTGGTAAATCTGCTTATCATACACATCAGCAGTTTTTATGTCCCTTTACATGTAATGCGATGCTCAATAATTCACCTGCTTTGACAAAAAGATAAAAGTGAACTGTTCAGATTAACATGTCTCATGTGGGTAGACTTTACCGTAATTTATAAACATCCTTTACGAATGAGTTGCAATACCTTTCTTGAGGTTTTTAAATTACACATAAATCATAGACATCATGTTGAGTGCTACAATTCTGACTACTACCCGGTTGTGAGTTGTGATTGCAGTGTGTTTGTTTGTGCATGTCTGTGTGTGTTTATGACAGAGAGAAATCTGTGTCTCATGCTGTGTTTCAGATTAAGCAATACATCAGTTATATACATACACACACACACACACACACACTGAGTGTACAAAACATTAAGAACACCTGCTCTTTCCATGAAATAGACTGACAAGGTGAATCCAGGTGAAAGCTATGATCCCTTATTGATGTAACCTGTTAAATCCACAAACAGTGTAGATGAAAGGGAAACATTGCAGGCTGGTAGTGGTGGTTTGATGGTGTGGGGTGTGTTTTCATGGCACACATTGGGCCCCTTGATAAAAGTGGAGCAATGTTTGAATGCCACAGGATATCTGAACATCATTGCTAATCAGGTGCATCCCTTCATGGCAGCAGTGTATCCATCTGCTAATGGATTTTTTCAGCAGGATAATGCTTCTACGAACATGACAGTGAATTCAGCTTAATGCAGTGGCCTGCCCAGTCACCAGATCTCAATCCAATTGAGCATCTGTGGGATGAGATGGAATGAGTTATTCAGAGTAGAGATCACTACCAGCCAACTTGACACAACTGTGGGAAGCATTGCAGTCAAGATGGGCCAGCATCCCTCTGGAACGCTTTTGACACCTTGTAGAGTCCATGCCCGACGAATTGAGGTTGTTCTGAGGGCAAAAAATGGGTGCAACTCAATATTAGGAAGGTGTTCCTATTGTTTTTTCATATTGATACAAGGGTAGTTCTCGAGCTACCGATCGTTGACAAATTATGCAAAAGTCTTGGGATTGAAAACAAGTAAAACATTTGTTATGGCAGTTGCTTAAGAAAAAAAAAACTTTTGGAAATAAGGGTCATTCTTCTCCATCAGAATAAAGCCCATTTAATCTAGAGCAATATGCACCAAGAGAGGGAGAGAGAGAGAGCTAGGAAGAGATTTTGATACCCACAGATATGTCTAGGAAACAGTAAGCAAAAAGAAAGGGAAGTTTTACAAAAAAAACGCACAGTCCCAGATTGTACCTCAGGGTGTGAGTGAAAGGACTGGGTGCAGTTGTCAGTCAGCTTGAAACTGGAGCTCAGACTGTGCTAGGATTTACTGTGAAGCAGTTCAAGCTTTAGATCCACCAAACCCTGTTTTTCCAACAGTGTAGTCAGTAAGGTAAAGAAAAAAAAATTTTTGGAAATAAGGGTCATATAAAAATCAGTAATAAAAGACATTAATCTAAAGTAGCAAGAACCAAGAGAGGGAAGAGAGAGAGAGTAGGAAAAGTGAGAGGAGAGGAGGATGTTTTGTATTAGACAGTATGTCAACCCCAGGACACAGTAAGCAAACTCAAATATACAAAAAAAAACCGCACCAGTCCCAGATGTACTATAGTTTATATAAAGAAACGCCTCTCGGACTATTGGATTTATGTGACTATTTAGATCCCACCTTAGGGGCGTTTGTTTTTCGCACAGTAAAGGCAGGTATTATCAATCTTATATATCATGAAGCAGTTCAGCTTAGATCCACAACAACCAAAGCAGTATAGATATATATTCCATATATATATATTAAAAGAAGGTTCCTTATCCAAGGAGAGCATATATTTTAAAATGTGTTATTCTGTATTGATTGCTGTTTTAACTGAAAGAAAGCCCAGTATTTAGGGTTGGTTCATCTCTCTTGTACTCCGTCCATCAATGTGCACTTCGTTTTTAGTTAAGGGCAGGTCACATTTCTCTGATCAGCATTACTGTAGGTCGGTCAACAGCAACTCGCAGTATTTATTATTTTACCTGTTCGTTTGCTAGGGTTTAATGTAATGAGTTAGCTTTAGTTGGTCTTTCAACTTGGGTGAAACTTTTTTAAAATTATTTTTTTAATCGAAAATCTAAATATTCGCCAGATTTGTGATTTTCAGATTTTAATTAATTATTTTTACTTTGTGAGAAATTGTCCTGTCTTTAAAAATAGAACGCTGTAGACTACCGATTTTGCTTGATTTATGGCATGTGGCCTGAAAGTAAATGTGTTTGTAATATACACAGTTAATTAATTAATTGCACAATTATGCCAGATAAAACATAATTGAGCACTTCCAACACACCGGTTGCTAAAAAAAGGGGGGAGGGTTGAAATAGAGAGCTGTGAACAGCATAGTAAAGCTTTGCAATAAGCGAGGGTAATAATTTAATTACGAAGCCATTTGAAATACCCAACATCTTGCATCAAAATTCCGAGTGATGTTTTCTTAGTAAATCTCGGTGCTTCAGAATGCATCTGCTGGTCAATACTTCTTTGTAATCCTCACAAAAGGAATGTTTTTTTGCTGTGTAATAAATGTGGTGGGGCGGTGCAGCAGACGGAGAGAATGAATCACTGTTGTAATTATGCTCGGAGCATTTGGGTGTTTCTCCCTTTTCTTTGAATTTATTAATTCCCAACATTACTACCGCACGTAAACATTCTCCAGAACACCGACCTGAGAAAGTGAGCACCGTAAAACCCTATCAGTAACGTTGGGCACTTGTTTTAGAAATATAACAAGAATCACTCTGTGGTGGTGGGGTGTTTTTAATAGCACAGTATTTCTCCGTTTGCTTATGGTTTTACCAAGAGGGTATCTCTGTAGAATTTACAAGATAATCCTAAAAAGCCCACAGACAGATAGGCTCTCATTTAAAGAACAAGCAGGACGTCCATTAGCCAAACATTAAAGACCATTCGGTAGATATAATCTTCGTAAATTATTGGTGTCTGATTTAGTGATCGTGTTTAAACGATTACAATGTGACACAACTTGCAGATCCGAAATCTATTACGCTCAAATAATGTTTTTATTTTCCAGTTTATAGCAGATAAGTGTTATTTAAACTTGCGCATATGACAGATTGATTTAATTATATAATTTCGAGACTAATCTTAATTGGAATTAATTTGTGTCATAGGACTGAATAAAAAAAAGACACCGTTTCTTCGAAAGATTTAAGATGTTGTTCTGCAGTCATTAAAACGTTTTCAGTGAAATGCAAGGTGAACACAGGCACAGCAGTGCGCACAGTACTAAGGACAGCTCCCATTACAGAACGCAGTCTTACTGTGAAAATATTTTATAATCTGCGAGGCTTTATTTTTTTATTTTATTTTTTTGATTATACAGAAAATACATATTTTTATTTGAATTTTGAAATAAATAATTTATTTATTTTGTTGTCCTATTTTTAAAATATTTTAACATCCATAAATGTCACTGAGTCACAACTGTGATATATCACTGCAAGATTCATGTGCTCAAACATAGTTCAGCTGATGGTATATGGGATCAATTGTAACACGTATTACAACTGGCCCCAACCCAGGGAGCCATGAATAAACATCATGTTCCAGCAAGAAACAACAAAACTAAGAGCAATCAGTTGTGTCAATTATAAGTTCAGAGATCAGGGATGAGAATGATAATAGCCTGGATCCATAAACTGGATAACAAAGGTGTACAGTACATTACAAAAAGAGAATGGGGGGGGGGGGGGGGGGGGGGGGGGGGGGGGGGATACTCTACTAGGTCAAAATTCGATTTTTGTAGTTAAAATCTCAGGGCTTTGGCACACACAGCTCTTCATCCACAGACAGAGACTTGAACTGAGCACGTGGCCAGTGAGTGGCACTCTAGCTTGCTTCTGATTGGACAAATTCAAGGTGTTACAACCGTCTGGTGTTACAACTCTCCCCTGTCGCCCCTATAGTTATAAATGAAAAAATAGAAATACATGTGTTTATTACTGTATGTCCAATTTTGAGATGTATTATATAATCCACATTTATTCCCGTAATCCTTATGTTTTTTTTTTATATTCTAAACTCAAACCTAATGCAGGTCACCCAATATGCCCACCCCCTCCCAGAAGTCCATAAAAAGCAGTGCATATATATGCTGGACGTATACCTTGTATAGCAGGTGGAAGGGGTAGTTGTTTTTGAACACGTATGCTATAATAACGCTCCAGATGGCACCTTGTGATTTACCAGTTTTGGCAGGTTCCACCCCATATTAGTCTTTTTTTATGGCCTATTGGAATTGGTAATATATAAAGCGTTTTATGCTTTAAAAAATTACCAGATACCAAAAATGGATTTTTGCAATTGTGGTATGCAATTAAAATTGCTTCAAGTTTTGTTATTAGTGACCCAATACTTTTTCTCTCAGTCTTTGTCTAGATGAAACACTTTTTTTTTTAATCTCAACATTCAAAATGTTCCATTAGGTCAGTTAATAGCTGAATTTTACAATTAACAACAGACTTTCTTCCTCACAACCTCACAATTCATTGAGGTCAGATTTCAGTAGTTTTCGTGCTGCATGAATCTGCCTTTTTGCTGTTCCAATGCACTTGTTCTCTCAAGCTTTACAAGTGTGATGACAGTGCAGTGAAGGAAAGTAGAGCAGAATTTATTCTGTGAAAAGCATCAGACAGTAACTTTATTATTCCTCTGTCTCCTGAGTACAGGTGTGTCAACCATGGCAGAGGTATTGTTTGACTAGGTTTGAATTGAATAAGTTCTCCTATATGAATGAGGTCATGGTTATGATATGATTAGTTAAACTGGAATGGTTCTGAACAAGTTCCAATGATAAATTGGTATATAACAATATTGTATATAATAATGACTTGGAAGTGTAAAGGCTATATACAGTAATCTTGCAAGAAATAATTCTTATTATTTTTCTTAATTAATACCTACAGATAACACCATGGGAGGCAAGCAGAGCAGGAAGGAGGATGAGTATAACTTCAGCGACCCAAACAACAGAGAGGAAAGCCAAGAAGAGAAGCAACATGAGTCCCAGAATGAAGACAAAGCTAGTGAGTCAGGTCTTGCTTCTGCAGGGGCTGCAATGGAGCAGATTGTACAAGTTGATGGCACTCCGCCTTCTAAGGACACTTTAAAAGAAAAAGTGGAGGAGAAGTCTGACAAACCTGTAAGTCAAGAAGCTAAAGGAACTCCAGAACAAAAAGCAGTCAAAGAAAGCAAGCCATCTACCAGTGACACAAAACCCAGTGAACCTAGAGCAGAAAAAGAGCGAAATGTAAACAAGGAAAATACTTCAGGGGAAAAGCCAAATAAATCATCCAGTCAAGAAGCAGAAACAGCTGCCCCAATCACAGAAAAGCCTGTGGTTGAACACACTGAGGTAAAAGAAATAAACCCCATTTCCCGGACTACAGCTAAAGTGAAGCCTCAAAGCAACTCCACCAACAGCACCAAAGAGAAAACAACTACAATTTTCAGCTCAAAGGTTGAATGCTCTGTTACTGAGCATGCTGATAAGACCTCAACAGACTGCAGCCCAGCACTGAAAATGGGGCAGGTGCCTGTCCCAGTCAAAGAAGTGGAACCAAAGCCTGCTCCAGAGAAAGCAGTGGAGCCAGAGCATGCCCCAGTGAAAGTTCAGGTGCCGACACCTACCAGAGTGAAAGCTGAGGTTACTGAACCTAACTCAATGAAAGCTGAGGGACCTGCTCCTACCACAGTGAATGCTGAAGTGCCTGCTCCTACACCAGTGAAAGCTGAAGTGCCTGCACCTACCCAAGTGAAAGCTGAGGTTCCTGCACCCATACCAGTGCAAGCTGAGGTTCCTGCACCTACCCCAGTGAAATTTGAAGTCCCTGCTCCTACCCCAGGCAAGGCTGAGATTCCTGCACACAAACCAGTGAAATTTGAGGTTCCTGCACCCAAACCAGCGCAAGCTGAGGTTCCTGCGCCCAAACCAGTGCAAGCTGAGGATCCTGCACCCAAACCAATGACAGCTGAGAAGCCTGCACCTACCGCAGTAAAAGATGAGATGCCTGCACTCAAACCAGTGCAAACTGAGGTTCCTGCACCCAAACCAGTGAAAGTTGAGGTTCCTGCTCCCAAACCAGTGAAAGTTGAGGGTTCTCCACCCAAACCAGTGACAGCTGAAAAGCCTGACCCTACTGCAGTGAAGGATAATGTTCCTGCTCCCAAAACAGTGAAAGCTGAGTTGCCTGCACCTACCCCAGTGAAAGCTGAGGATCCTGCACCCAAATTAGTGAAAGCTGAGGACCCTGCACCCAAATCAGTGATAGCTGAGGTGCCTGCACCTACCCCAGTGAAAGCTGAGGTGGCAGCACCTACCCCAGTGAAAGCTGAGGTGCCTGCTCATACCCAAGTCAAGGCTCAGATTCCTGCACTCAAACCAGTGAAATCTGAGGTTCCTGCACCAAAACCAGTGCAAGCTGAGGTTCCTGCGCCCAAACCAGTGCAAGCTGAGGTGCCTGCTCCTACCCCAGTGAAAGATGAGATACCTGTGCTCAAACCAATGAAATCTGAGGTTCCTGCACCCAAACCAATGCAAACTGAGATGTCTGCTCCTACCCCAGGGAAAGCTAAGGTGACTGCTCCTACCCCAGTGAAAGCTGAGGATCCTGCTCCCAAACCAGTGAAACCTGAGGATCCCGTACCCAAACCAAAGAAAGCTGAGGTGCCTGCACCTACCCCAGTGAAAGCTGAGGTGCCTGCACCTACCCCAGTGAAAGCTGAGGTTCCTGCGCCCAAACCAGTAAAAGCTGAGGATCCTGCACCCAAACCAGTGATAGCTGAGAAGCCTGCACCTACCACAGTGAAAGATGAGATTCCTGCACTCAAACCAGTGCAAGCGGAGGTTCCTGCGCCTACCCTAGTGAAATTTGAGGTGTCTGCTCCTACCCCAGTGAAAGCTCATGTGCCTGCTCCCAAACCAGTGAAAGTTGAGGATCCTGCACCCAAACCAGTGACAGCTGAGAAGCCTGCACCTACTGCAGTGAAAGATGAGATTCCTGCTCCCAAATCAGTGAAAACTGAGGATCCTGCACCCAAACCAGTGACAGCTGAGAAGCCTGCACATACCACAGTGAAAGATGAGATGCCTGTGCTCAAACCAGTGAAATCTGAGGTTCCTGCGCCCAAAGCAGTGCAAGCTGAGGTTCCAGTGCCCAAAGCAGTGCAAGCTGAGGTTTCTGCTCCTACCCCAGTGAAAGCACATGTGCCTGCACCTAAACCAGTGCAAGCTGAGGTTCCTGCACTCAAACCAGTGCAAACTGAGATGTCTACTCCTAACCCAGTGAAAGCTGAGATTCCTGCTCCCAAATCAGTGAAAGCTGAGGATCCTGCACCCAAAGCAGTGAAAACTGAGGTGCCTGCACCTACCCCAGTGAAAGCTGAGGTTTCTGCTCCCAAACCATTGAAAGTTGAGGATTCTGCACCCAAACCAGTGACAGCTGAGAAGCCTGCACCTACCATAGTGAAAGATGAGATTCCTGTGCTCAAATCAGTGCAAGCTGAGGTTCCTGCACCCAAAACAGAGAAAGCTGAGGTGCCTGAACCTACCCCAGTGAAAGCTGAGGTGCCTGCACCTACCCCAGTGAAAGCAGAGGTTCCTGCTCCCAAAGCACTGAACGTTGAGGATCCTGCACCAAAACCAGTGACAGCTGAGAAGCCTGCACCTAAAGCAGTGAAAGATGAGATGCCTGCTCTCAAACCAGTGCTAGCTGAGGTTCCTGCACCCAAATCAATGCAAGCTGAGGTGTCTGCTCCTACCCCAGTGAAAGCTAATGTGCCTGCTCCCAAACCAGTGAAAGTTGAGGATCCTGCACCCAAACCAGTGACAGCTGAGAAGCCTGTACCTACCGCAATGAAAGATGAGATTCCTCCTCCCAAATCAGTGAAAGCTGAGGATCCTGCACCCAAACCAGTGACAGCTGAGAAGACTGCACCTACCACAGTGAAAGATGAGATGCCTGTGCTCAAACCAGTGAAATCTGAGGTTCCTGCACCTAAACCAGTGCAAGCTGAGGTTCCTGCACCCAAACCAGTGCAAACTGAGATGTCTACTCCTACCCCAGTGAAAGCTGAGATTCCTGCTCCCAAATCAGTGAAAGCTGAGGATCCTGCACCCAAACCAGAGAAAGCTGAGGTGCCTGCACCAACCCCAGTGAAAGCTGAGGTTTCTGCTCCCAAACCCTTGAAAGTTGAGGATTCTGCACCCAAACCAGTGAAAGCTGAGAAGCCTGCACCTAAAGCAGTGAAAGATGAGATGCCTGCGCTCAAACCAGTGCAAGCTGAGGTTCCTGCACCCAAATCAATGCAAGCTGAGGTGTCTGCTCCTACCCCAGTGAAAGCTAAGGTGCCTGCTCCAAAACCAGTGAAAGTTGAGGATTCTGCACCCAAACCAGTGACAGCTGAGAAGCCTGCACATACCACAGTGAAATATGAGATTCCTGCGCTCAAACCAGTGGAACCTGAGATTCCTGAGCTCAAACCAGTGCAAGCTGAGGTTCTTCAACCTACCCCAGTGAAAGCTGAGGTGCCTGCTCCTACCCCACTCAAGGCTGAGAATTCTGCACGCATACCAGTTAAATCTGAGGTTCCTGCACCCAAACCAGTGCAAGCTGAGGTTCCTGCACCCAAACCAGTGCAAGCTGAGGTGCCTGCACCTACCCCACTGAAAGCTGAGGTGCCTGCTCCCAAATCAGTGAAAGTTGAGGATCCTGCACCCAAACCAATGACAGCTGAGAAGCCTGCACCTACCGCAGTGAAAGATGAGATACTTTTGCTCAAACCAGTAAAAGCTGAGGTTCCTGCACCCAAACCAGTGCAAGCTGAGGTTCCTGCACCCAAAACAATGCAAGCTGAGGTGTCTGCTCCTACCCCAGTGAAACCTAAGGTGTCTGCTCCTATCCAAGTGAAAGCTGAAGTTCCTGCTCCTAAACCAGTGAAGGATGAGGTTCCTGCTCCCAAACAAGTAACAGCTGAGAAGCCTGACCCTACTGCAGTGAAAGATGATGTTCCTGCTCCCAAACCAGAGAAAGCTGAGGTACCTGCACCTACCCCACTGAAAGCTGAGAATCCTGCACCCAAACCAGTGAAAACTGAGGTGCCTGCACCTACCCCAATGAAAGCTGAGGTGCCTGCACCTACCCCAGTGAAAGCTGAGGTTCCTGCTCCCAAACTAGTGAAAGTTGAGGATCCTGCATCCAAACCAGTGACAGCTGAGAAGCCTACACCTACCCCAGTGAAAGATGAAATGCCTGTGCTCAAACCAGTGAAATCTGAGGTTCCTGCACCCAAACCCATGCAAGCTGAGGTTCCTGCATCCAAACCAGTGACAGCTGAGAAGCCTGCACCTACCCCAGTGAAAGCTGAGGTGCCTGCTCCTACCCCAGTGAAAGATGAGGTTCCTGCTCCCAAATCAATGCAAGCTGAGGTTTCTGCACCCAAACCAGTGCAAGCTGAGGTGAGGGCTCCTACCCCAGTGAAAGATGAGGTTCCTGCTCCCAAACCAGTGACAGCTGAGGTGCCTACACCTACCCCAGTGAAGGTTGAGGCTCCTGCTCCCAAATCAGAGAAAGCTGAAGTGCCTGCACCTACCCCAGTGAAAGCTGAGGTTCCTACATCCAAACCAGTAAAATCTGAGGTTCCTTCTCCCAAACCAGTGAAATCTGAGGTTCCTGCTCCCAAACCAGTGACAGCTGAGAAGCCTGCACCTACTGCAGTGAAAGATGAAATGCCTGCGCTGAAACCAGTGAAAGATGAGGTTCCTGCTCCCAACCCAGTGACAGCTGAGGTGCCTGCTCCTACCCCAGTGAAAGCTGAGGTTCCGGCTCCCAGACCAGTGAAAGCTGTCATTCCTGCACCCAAACCATTGACAGTTGAGAAGTGTGCACCTACCACAGTGAAAGATGAGATTCCTGTGCTCAAACCAGTGAAACCTGAGATTCCTGCACTCAAACCAGTGAAATCTGAGGTTCCTGCACCCAAGCCAGTGCAATCTGAGGTTCCGGCACCCAAACCAGTGCAAGCTGAGGTAACTCCACCTACTCCAGTGCAATCTGAGGTTCCGGAACCCAAACCAGTGCAAGCTGAGGTAACTGCACCTACTCCAGTGCAATCTGAGGTTCCTGCTCCCAAACCAGTGACAGCTGAGAAGCCTACACCTAACACAGTGAAAGATGAAATGCCTGTGCTCAAACCAGTGAAATCTGAGGTTCCTGCACCCAATCCCATGCAAGCTGAGGTTCCTGCATCCAAACCAGTGACAGCTGAGAAGCCTGCACCTACCCCAGTGAAAGCTGAGGTGCCTGCTCCTACCCCAGTGAAAGATGAGGTTCCTGCTCCCAAACCAGTGACAGCTGAGGTGCATGCACCCAAAACAATGCAAGCTGAGGTGTCTGCTCCTACCCCAGTGAAACCTAAGGTGTCTGCTCCTATCCAAGTGAAAGCTGAAGTTCCTGCTCCTAAACCAGTGAAATCTGAGGTTCCTGCACCCAAACCCATGCAAGCTGAGGTTCCTGCATCCAAACCAGTGACAGCTGAGAAGCCTGCACCTACCCCAGTGAAAGCTGAGGTGCCTGCTCCTACCCCAGTGAAAGATGAGGTTCCTGCTCCCAAATCAATGCAAGCTGAGGTTTCTGCACCCAAACCAGTGCAAGCTGAGGTGAGGGCTCCTACCCCAGTGAAAGCTGAGGTGCCTGCTCCTACCCCAGTGAAAGATGAGGTTCCTGCTCCCAAACCAGTGACAGCTGAGGTGCCTACACCTACCCCAGTGAAGGTTGAGGTTCCTGCTCCCAAATCAGAGAAAGCTGAAGTGCCTGCACCTACCCCAGTGAAAGCTGAGGTTCCTACATCCAAACCAGTGAAATCTGAGGTTCCTTCTCCCAAACCAGTGAAATCTGAGGTTCCTGCTCCCAAACCAGTGACAGCTGTGAAGCCTGCACCTACTGCAGTGAAAGATGAAATGCCTGCGCTGAAACCAGTGAAAGATGAGGTTCCTGCTCCCAAACCAGTGACAGCTGAGGTGCCTGCTCCTACCCCAGTGAAAGCTGAGGTTCCGGCTCCCAAACCAGTGAAAGCTGTCATTCCTGCACCCAAACCAGTGACAGTTGAGAAGTCTGCACCTACCACAGTGAAAGATGAGATTCCTGTGCTCAAACCAGTGAAACCTGAGATTCCTGCACTCAAACCAGTGAAATCTGAGGTTCCTGCACCCAAGCCAGTGCAATCTGAGGTTCCGGCACCCAAACCAGTGCAAGCTGAGGTAACTGCACCTACTCCAGTGAAAGCTGAGGTTCCTGCTCCCAAACCAGTGACAGCTGAGAAGCCTACACCTAACACAGTGAAAGATGAAATGCCTGTGCTCAAACCAGTGAAATCTGAGGTTCCTGCACCCAATCCCATGCAAGCTGAGGTTCCTGCATCCAAACCAGTGACAGCTGAGAAGCCTGCACCTACCCCAGTGAAAGCTGAGGTGCCTGCTCCTACCCCAGTGAAAGATGAGGTTCCTGCTCCAAAATCAATGCAAGCTGAGGTTTCTGCACCCAAACCAGTGCAAGCTGAGGTGAGGGCTCCTACCCCAGTGAAAGATGAGGTTCCTGCTCCCAAACCAGTGACAGCTGAGGTGCCTACACCTACCCCAGTGAAGGTTGAGGCTCCTGCTCCCAAATCAGAGAAAACTGAAGTGCCTGCACCTACCCCAGTGAAAGCTGAGGTTCCTGCATCCAAACCAGTAAAATCTGAGGTTCCTTCTCCCAAACCAGTGAAATCTGAGGTTCCTGCTCCCAAACCAATGACAGCTGAGAAGCCTGCACCTACTGCAGTGAAAGATGAAATGCCTGCGCTGAAACCAGTGAAAGATGAGGTTCCTGCTCCCAACCCAGTGACAGCTGAGGTGCCTGCTCCTACCCCAGTGAAAGCTGAGGTTCCGGCTCCCAGACCAGTGAAAGCTGTCATTCCTGCACCCAAACCAGTGACAGTTGAGAAGTCTGCACCTACCACAGTGAAAGATGAGATTCCTGTGCTCAAACCAGTGAAACCTGAGATTCCTGCACTCAAACCAGTGAAATCTGAGGTTCCTGCACCCAAACCAGTGCAATCTGAGGTTCCGGCACCCAAACCAGTGCAAGCTGAGGTAACTCCACCTACTCCAGTGAAAGCTGAGGTTCCTGCACCCAAACCAGTGACAGCTGAGAAATCTGTACCTACCGCAGTGAAAGATCAGATGCCTGTGCTCAAACCAGTGAAATCTGAGGTTTCTGCACCCAAACCAATGCAAGCTGAGGTGCCTGCTCCTACCCCAATGAAAGCTGAGGTGCCTGCTCCTACCCCAGTGAAAGCTGAGGATCCTGCACCCAAACCAGTGTCAGCGGAGAAGCCTGCCCCTACCTTAGTGAAAGATGAGGTTCCTGCTCCCAAACCAATGCAAGCTGAGGTTCCTGCACCCAAACCAGTGCAAGCTGAGGCGCCTGCACCTACCCCGGTGAAAGCTGAGGTGCCTGCTCCTACCCCACTGAAAGCTGAGGTTCTTGATCCCAAACCAGTGAAAGCTGACTTTCCTGCACCCAAACCAGTGAAATCTGCAGTTCCTGCACCCAATCCAGAGAAAGCTGAGGTGCCTGCCCCCAAACCAGTGAAAGATGAGGATCCTGCACCCAAATTAGTGAAAGTTGAGGTGCCTGTGTCTATGCCTGCCCCCGTGAAATTTGAGGTGCCTGCTCCCAAACCAGTGAAAGATGAGGTTCCTGCTCCCAAACCAATGAAAGCTGAGGTGCCTGCACCTACCCCAGTGAAAGCTGAAGATCCTGCACCCAAACTAGTGACAGCTGAGAAGCCTGCACCTACTACAGTGAAAGATGAGGACGCTGCTCCTAAACCAGTGAAAGCTGAGGATCCTGCCCCCAAACCAGTGGAAATTGAGGATCCTGCACCCAAATTAGTGAAAGTTGAGGTGCCTGTGTCTATGCCTGCCCCTGTGAAATTTGAGATGCCTGCACCTACCCCAGTGAAAGCTGAGGTTCCTGCGCCCAAACCAGTAAAACCTGAGGATCCTGCACCCAAACCAGTGATAGCTGAGAAGCTTGCACCTACCACAGTGAAAGATGGGGTGCCTGCTCCCAAACCAGTAAAATCTGAGGTTCCTGCACCCAACCCTGTGAAAGTTGAGGTGCCTGCACTTACCCCAGTGAAATTAGAGAATCCTGCACCTATCCCTCTGAAAGATGAGGTTCCTGTGCCCAAACCAGTGAAAGCTGAGGATCCTGCGCCCAAATCAGTGAAAGCCGAGGATCATTCGCCCAAACCAGTGAAAGCGGAGGTGCCTGCACCTACCCCAGTGAAAGTTGAGAAGCCTGCACCTGCCCTAGTCAAGGCAAAACCTGAGGATATTGCTGTACAAGAAAGCATGAAGAAACCTAAGTAGAACAGACTTCTGTCCTCAGTCAGGAAAGTGTCCTTCTAGCCTTTCCTTCTCCACCACCATCAAAGGCAGTACCTTCAGATTAAATCTTAAAGCAGCAGCCAGAAAATACAGAAATCAAAGAAAGATCTGGTGAAAAAGCAGAGCGCACTTGTAACAAAGACCAATAACTATCCACTGAATCCCCTAACGGTACTGGTCATACCAGTGTTGAATCCCAGGCAGAAGAAACTTTGAACTCCCAAACCACTGCGACTGAAAAAGACAAACATTTAACCCAAGGTGAAGAAAATAACAAAGATGACTGCTCATTCAGAGCCAGAAAAAGATACAACAGTGCCCACAGATGACCTGAAGGTTGGCAAGAGAGGACAAAATATTTTCAGAGAATGAGACCAAATTAATCCTGGAGCTATGATGTATGAATGTGTGAGGTTTATTTGTGAAGAAAAAATTCTTCTTAATATTAATAATATCAAATAGGATTGATTTAATTGGTAATGTATTTAAATAGTATCAAAACAATGTCATTTAGACTTTTATATAACCTTAAAAGTTAACTTGGTTAAAAGAAAAAATAAAATATTTTTTAAAAACTTTTTTTCAGTGTGAAAAAAACACACACATATTAGCATTGTTTAACTTGGGGGGGGGGGGGGGGGGGGGGGTGGGGCTGGTGAAAAAAATAAAGATTGTTATACGCAAAAATGTTTTCTGTGGTTATTTTTATGCAAGTGTTGATAGATTTACCAATTACATTTAGACCTCAAATGTATTACTATGCACCAGGTAATAAATTGAAATTTTGACTGATTTTAACCACAATGTCCATTTTCATTTGTTTGACCATTTCTTAATTAGTGGTGCTAACCAAGGTTTATTTTCATTTTATTTATTTTCATTATCTTACCTCTTATTTAGCACTAGCAATCGTATGAAAGCTTGTTAGCACTCATTTAAGATATTGTTCACTAGACAGGCAGCTGTGTGGTAATATGCTGCAGAACCAGTCTGGCACAACCCATCTTGCTTAAGGAGTTGTCGTTGAGCAGATTCGTGGTTTGAAACAAAACTTTGAGGCCAACAATAAGGCTTGGCCCTGTTTCCTGGCCCTCAGTCCATATATATATAGATATAATATAGATATATAATATATATATAAAATATACATACACACACACATACACACAGTCATGTCTTTTTGCAGTATGCAATAAAACAAAATAGACGTGGTATAGATATAAAAAAAAAAGCTCATCTGTGATTGAAAGTGAGATGACATTTGAAAACCATTAAACACGGCAACTAACACGCTACCTGAATATTTCCAATTACATTAGAACCAAGATAGTTTTACGGCTAAGTTTTTACAGACGAGCAGACCTTTCACGGTGAACGATTTGCAGTATCCCGCTTCAAGAATTTTGTGCATCACATATCAATAAATGATTCAGAATTTTATTCAATCTTTAAATTATCACATAAAGCAGCTTAACTGACATGTAACTTTTTTTATATAGTTTACACATTTTTACAGGGAATGAGAAACTTATGTATCTGTGGCTAAATTACACAATGCAAAGTTCCACTTCTGCAATATAAAAAAAAAAAAAACAGCAGGGTAGCATAGTATTTAAATGAACATTGGAATCAAGAATAGATTTCCATTAACAAGTGGCTTATTCTAGCTAAGTACAGTATTGAGTCAAACTATATAGAAAGTAAAAACAAAAACTCTGCCAGAGTTGGTATGTCAGGCTTGGAGCTCTTGCAAAAAATAAGGTTAAAATGTCATCTCAGTGTTGCAGGGTTGTTCCTATACTTTATAAAAATGATGAAAAAGCACATGTAGAATGCACAATACTGAGAGAAATGTACCTACAGGATTGTAAAACACCAATACCCTTGACATCTAACTATAAAATGCTTTATTTTTTAAAGAATTGTGAAGCACCTGCAAGTTTTCTGTACTTTTTTGCCAAGTCTACATTGGTTCTTCCCGTTTGAAAGGGGTAAGACCACAAGATTGAATTCCAGCAAGTGCCAAGTTTCTTCACTCCGTCGAGCAGATACTCCACTTCCTCCCTGCTGAAGTCTTTCCTTTCTCTCCTCTTTGGTTTCTGGTTCTGAGTTTTCCTTTCCTTTCTCTCCTCTTTGGTTTCTGGTTCTGAGTCTTCAGCATCCTGACAAGACAGCACACATCATAATATATTGCATAAGAGCCAGACAAAATGTACAGTTTCATCTCAGCTAAGAATCATGCTTTTTTTTATAAATAAAAAAAGTGTGACTGTACACAGTACCTACTGTAGCATGCTGATGTAGAAAAATAATAAAGTTTCTCTTAAACCATAAACTTGATGGTCTGCATTACCTAAGGAATGTATTAGATTTAGTCAATATTCCTCTTGTCTGGTCAAATTAAGCAAAGCAATTAATGAAACTTATTTACATTAAAGGAGAAAACATCTTTTTTTTCTGCCTCTTCTCTTTCTTGGTAATTATCAACGCTTGAGCAGTCCCTGTGGTCTGTCCTGCGACATACACCTGAAGAGAAAGATAATTAGTAAAGTTTTGTTAATTCACAGTAGCAACATCAATAGCTGCATGGGAAAAATAGCTGTATGTTCACAACTGCTCAGTCCACAAATACAGCAGCAGGCAAAAGAAACCTAGAAAGAACAACAATGAACATCCCTTAATTTAATACATTAGTTTTGTCTTTTGTAATTGTAGAAATCTGTTTTGAAAACAATGTAATCCCTCATTCTTCCCCTTATCCAATTATTTAAATTTATAAGCAGAAGTTATTGAAGAATGGCAATTCCAGATGTGTATTTATACCTACAGTGCCCATATTTTTCTTTTTATATATATATAATATCTCACACACACTTTTACAGAATAATGCTTTGTCTTTTTAACATTACGTTTTACCTTCAAATACTAAGAATGTATCGATTCCAAAATACAAACCATCAGCATACAGTTACCAGGGACAGGTAACCTTTGATCTTCTATTTGCTTAATTATTGCAGTATATGCTGAGACAAGGTCTTAATGTACTTAGTCATGTATTATAACCAATGAAACCTGTAATGCAATATTATTTCTAAGTATATTATACAAGTACTGTATACATTTTTTGTCAACACAATATTTCTCTTCAATCTTGCACCGCACACAAAAAAAGTAATTTTTTTGACAGGGTCTTTTGATGGAAAAACAAAACCCACTAGTTTTCAAAGAGCTCAAAAGTAATTGCATTAACACAAAGTATTTCATTTGTAAAATGAAAGGCATTTTATTAATGGCAGATGTCAAGAATAGCAAATATGTTTTTTTTTTCCAGTAGCAGCATGATACAAGTGTACTTTTCCAACATTCTCATGAATATAAAACACTTGATGGGTTTAAAAATAAAATGTACCAAATATGGACACATGTTATTATTCTCACAGATGGCAGCAGAGCTGTTTTTGTTACATTTTACATAAGGAGAGAGACCAATGTCAAATTGTGGCTTCACACATGTTAATTTAGGTATCTATTCATCTATACCTATCCCCTCATAATCTTAATTATGTGTGCCCTTACGGAGAGTTAGATGAGTTGAGACAAATGTGTACTTTTAATTCAGTGGTTGTTCTGTCTTTTTTACATATGATTTAAAGATTACACCCTCAAAATGGAGCATGGCATTCTTTAATTAACCAGAGCATGGCATTCTTTAATTAACCACATTATATATTAATATATATATATATATTATATATATATATATATATATATATATATATATATATATATATATATATATATATATATATATATATATATATATATATATATTATATATAATATATTATATATATATAGTCATACATTGCGCAGGGTCAATCTGTGCTAACACTCAGAGGTTTGAATTTATTATAAAGGGCTGAAAACTATATACTGACACAATAAAAAAAAAAGGATCTTGCTCAGTTCTTAGTTCTCAGCACAGCAAGAGTGACATTTCTAAATCCGGATCTACTTATGAGACTTGTTACAGTGAATTATTTAGAAAATTAAACAGGATCTCTCTCTCTCTCTCTCTCTCTCTCTCTCTCTCTCTCTCTCTCTCTCTCTCTCTCTCTCTCACCAAGAAAAACACTTTGCATGGGCAATAATGAGTTGCAGAATTCAGTATCTACACCTAAATATATTCCTAAACATGTGCCCCTGCCCACAACAACAAATACAAATTACATGGAACACCAAAATGTTTCTTTCCAGATCAAAAAGAACAAAACAAATGCAAAAGGAAGGATGAGTAAACATGTTATTTATGCTAGCAGTAATTATTCAATTTTGATTCATTAGATAATATGATTCAATTAGATGATGTGATAAATGTGTGGGGTTTGTCCATCCTCCCGAACCCAAGTTGTAAACAATGTGACATTTAGGATTTTTTATACTTAACCACTTGACTTGGGAGTTGCTGCTGTAGGTTTCAAAGGTGATGAAATGCCATTCTGTGATCTGCTAGGTACCTCCAATTTGCTAATCTGAGGTTTCCTTACTGGAGTCAAAATAAATCCTGAAAAAGCACATACAAAATTACAAAAGTATCCCTAGCAAAAGGACCTCAATATAAATGTATACTTTACATCAGGAATGTCTAATCCTGGTCCTGGAGGGCCAATGTCCCTCCTGGTTTTTGTTCCAACTGTGTCCTAAATTACTTAATTAGAATAATAATTGGTCCAATTAAGTAATTTAGGGCACAGTTCAAACAAAAACCAGGAGGGACACTGGCTCTGTAGGACCAGGATTGGACACCCCTGCTTTACATAATCTGTATTTATACTAACTCTCAGCTCTTTGGTATGAATCGTATGTGCGGCTAGTGGAATTCTTGAACAACGATCCTTTTCGTACTGGCGTCAGCAGGATATCTGAAATATACATCCATATAAATAAGGTTAAGTAGTGTAATAGTGCAAGTAAAGATTTTTTCAAATGCTTACATTTCACTGAAAAGAGATATTTGACATGTTTATAAATTACAGACCTGTAGTATGCACAGTAACCCAAGTATAACTGAACTGAATCACATCAGTGTTTTGGAAACAAGCCAAGGGTGCTACAAACACCAGGACCTGCAATCACAGTGGTGAGGAGTCTCTGAAGAATTGCATTAATGGCTTTTCTGTGTTCAGGCAGCACTCAACAGCAAAATGGCCTCATACATTATTTACCCCTCAAATTTCACACAAGGGCCTTTTTTGTGGATTTACACTGCAGTAAGCATAAGTTAGTAAATATAGCCCCCTTAAATTTTACATTGAAACTAACAGGCCCTAACAGTGGATGTTGATATACTTTCAGTCTGCTGCACTGCTTAATATTTATGACACAGTATAGAAACAAACACAACTGCAAAGCCCTGATAGGCCTATGCCCCGTGCAATGCTAGTCAGTACAGCACCAGAGACAGTAAAATGTTTTGCAGAGCTTCAAAAAGTGATGACTCTTTTTGTGTGTTCCGTTTTGTTAGTGTGTGGTACAGGTAAACAGCTTAGCTGTCCTGTTTTAGTTAGGTTCCTGTGTGTGTTAGTTAGTGCTCGTAAGAGCTAGGTGTTTGTTTTGTGTTTGTTTATTTTGGTTTTTGTGTTTATTAAAAATAGCGCGTCAGCATGCTTAAAACTTCCATTTCTGTGTCCTGCTTAAAAGGGGCAACGAACTGTGGTGAGGTGCAATCTTTCTACTTATATATATACACATACACACATCCCTTCCCCGCTTCCTATACATGATGTCAACTTGCATTTTATGTTGCAAATATGGGCCAGTTTTAAAGCAAAAGTTCAGTTTGCCCAATTTTGTCAGATGCTATGAAGCTATCAAAAAATTACTAAGTAGCTACATGTTAAAATGGTATTCAGATAAAATGTGGGCAAATCTTCCACTCTCTTCTTGCGATTTGCGATTGTCTCAAATACAGTGTTTATTTCTTTCTCAATTATTTCCAAAAGGTATCCTTTAAGCTTTTACTGATAGGACTGTCAAACCTTCACATGATCCGTCTATTTAGCTTGACGTTCCCCACTGGATATTACTCCAAAGCAGATGACCTTCAAATAAATGTTACTACTCAGCGGAACCAACACCAGCATGAATAATTATTTCACAAAATTCCCCAAGCATGCTTAAAAAGGACTGCAACATACTGAGGCAACGAGAGCTCACATGACAGTCCCCAAATCCAGAGCCAGTAGCAGGACAAACATTGCCATACCACCATAACACGGGTGAAATAAAAAGCATTTACCTAAATTCCTACTTCTGCTGAAAGCCAGGCTGTTTCTCTTATAATTTAGGGACTTCATAACCTCCATTTTATACCTGTCCTCGGTTTCCAGGAGTACCCTGTGCCTGTCACATTTGTAAGGGCAAGAACGGAGGATATGGCACAAATTCCTACTGTTCACAGGGGACACACCTGTCACACATCCTGATAAAGAGCAATGAGAATTAGCAGCCTCTCCTTCACCTGTGTAAGTCAAGATACCTATTAATTATGCGTCACCAATAAATATAAATGGGCTGGATACATTTACAGATTTCTTAAATTACTACCATCTGATTACTTATGCAAGAAATACCAAATGAGAGAGAGTCCTAAAACCAGGACTGGGTACTGAGAATGTCAACACACAGGGGGATATAATAGTTAAATGGCAACTTGCAGCATAATCACATCAGTGTACCATTCTGAACCAGAACATTTTTAATCGTCTTCAATGGGCATCCGGCATCCTGGCAGACAATAGGATTTATTATCCTCAGTCTGCTGCCTTGGCATTTAGGTCCAATCAATCTGCCAGTAGGATAAAATCATCAACATATGCTGGTTTAGACGTTAAGTACTGTTTTTTTTTTTTGGCATTTTTACAAAAAATACCTTAGATTGTTTGTGTGCCAATGATTTGGCACAAATACTGAAGTAATGAACCAAAGAAAGAGGGTAACTGCTTACCCCTATTGACTAGAAGATAAGGATAAGTCTTTTGTAGCAGAGAAATCCATCATTTAAGTCTGAGCATCCATATACAATGGTTTTTTCCCTTCACTTAATTAAATTACCTGAACACCTAAAGGCCTTTTGTTTAACTGATGAAGCCGGCGTGTTCAGGATGTTGTTGATTTCATAATCAAGGATCTCGGAACACACTGCCATGTCATCTGCAAGACAACAAGAGTCAGTATTTCAGTATTACTTATCACAAGGGGGGGTGGAACATTTAAACTGGTAAAAAATGAGGACAAAATAAAACATTTTAACTCTTAACTTGAAATGTTAACAAGCTACATGATTATATATGGAGACAGAATTAAATTATTGGGAAATACCTTTACTGGTGCTACAATTAAGGCTGTTACCCACCAGACACTATGCAGCAAGCAAAACTGTGCAGCGACGCGACAAAATCAATAGAACACACCACAAGCGACGTGACAGGCAATGCGAGATGGCACCAGGGCAGCACTGGAGTGACACGAAATAAATAGGATTGATTTGTATTTTTTGCATATTTGTCGCACATCAGCTAGGGCATTGAGCAATCGGAGCACAGCTTTAATGCACGTGGTACAGCAGGGTGAAGCAGCATCCAGAATGATGGAGGAAACAATACTACTTGCCACAACTATAAAGATACAGACAATATATGGGAGTCCATTTCGAAATAACTGGATAAGCCTGGTATACATGATTTATTGCCATATGTTGAAATACCGTCAGAGAAGACTCAGTTTCCACATCATGTTGACGAATATGTACCAGTCTTGATCATAGTTTTGTCATAGCAATTTGTAACAGTTGTATAGATCTGGAAGTTTTCAAACCTGTTGCTTCACCTCTGTGTCACTTATGGTGTGTATGGTTATGTCGCTGTGAAAGTATCTCGTCGCCAATTTAAAAAAAAAAATAAATAAATAAATAAACTGGTGTGTGGAGATCTTTACACTGGTAGAAGTGGCATATAATGAAGACATTTTTCTTTATTGTTTTCGCCAATTCTACTGTTTGGTATTTTGTATGTTTTATGTTAAACAGCGTATGTGCACTGCATTATTTACAAGTACAAGAAAAATAATGGGTTGTCTAGAAAAAACTCATAAAAGATCAATGTGGATCTTATTTTCATTTCAGGGTTGAGAAATAATGCAATTGGGAACCAGTATAAACCATACACATTTACTGTACAATATATAGGGTTATTGTTTAGGGTTTAAGTACCTCTTTTAGATGCAGCTAAATGAGCCTGTTTTTTCTTGTTCGTGTTAACTGGGGCTGGACATTTGAAAACAACTGGCCTAAAAAGATAAGAAATACATTACATAGCAGTGTAAATTATTATTTGACAATAAATCTAAAGATGCTGCAGTATATTAGATTTCAATTGGAATCTAATAGAGACTATCAGGGTTTTGTGTCATGCCAATGACTAAATAATTTGGATCTTTAGGCAACCAAAGCAAAACAAATAGAACAGCATAACATTAATAATTACATATCATACTTGAAGGGCTCAAGGTTAAAGATACAGGAGATCACCTCATTCTTTACTCAGTCAGATCTTCTGTCTTCAGATAACAGAAACAGCCTAAATGCGGTGGAACCGTCTTATTTTAGTACCGCAATTGCCTTTTCACAATTGCCCTTTCTTTAAAATGCACTAATTCAGATGGATTACTTGCAAACTTGATTGGGTTGTTCCACCTCTTATCTCTCCACTTCTGCTGCTGAGAAATACCTGCTTAGACATGCTGATGGACTACAATATAGCTGCAAGCTAACACTGCAATTTTAGTTCCCTCAATTAGTACCATGCTTTTTTACATACATCAAGCTATGTAACTTTGATGCAGGCACATGATATAATTATTGTTTCAGTTCAAGTGCATGTACAACAAACCAAAGTGGACTACCTAACCTGAGTGACATTATATTTAATAATCAAGCAGCAACGCCTGGCTAGAGGGAATATTTACACATGGCCAGCAATAACGACTGTAATCATTCTAGAGGTTCCAGGTAATGTTGTTTTATTATTTCATTTATGCAACGCTTTGAATATGAAAGTTTACAGTCTATCTATCTGTGCATCTGTAAGAAAATGTTGATTTCAGTGCCGTCAGCGCAGGTAAAGCAGCCTACTCAGGTTGAACTTTAGTAACAAAACTGAGATGTGCTGTATTGAACTGAACCATGGCACATAAAATGCATCCAACTCAGTTGGTGATGCAGGTTAGAACTATGTGCTTAGCAGTATATTTGCATTGATGAACTATATTTACAGGGTTTGGGTTGGATTAGTGCTCTTTCTGTGTACAGTCACCACTCACATATCCTATAAAATTTTGACTTCAGTGACGGTTAAACGTGTGCGACGCATATCTGATTATTTAATTTTGGTCCATTCTAACCCATTTCTGGGATCACTAAAAAGGTACAATATCAAAAATAGATAACTGAAAGGACTGTATATAGGCCTTATACTACGATCATACTATCCTGCAGAGGCGACGCGTGAGAGTTGAAAGTGTTTGTCATTCTACAGTATTATGTAGCATCAGATGGGTGTTGTTTTAAAAGAGAACTAAACGTGTGTAGAAGAAGTTGGTCATACGATTTATATGTGCATTAAAAACAATCTTAAATAACTAACTTGTTCGAAATATATGCAACTGTTAATGCTAATTCACAACAGGTGGCTCTGACCATGGGAATTATTTAAACATCTGGCAAAGGGTCCGTACTTTTACTTTTTTTGAAGCCATGAAATTAATATTTGTGAAACATAGTGTAGTTTTTAGCTGCCACAAGGAAGAAAAGCTTCTCTCAGGCGATGCTGTTGTGCACAGTGATTAACACAGTTGAAGTTGCACTCAGTAGGGGAAAAAAGTGAAACAGTGCCAAGACAAACAATAAAGCTTGCCGTTGGTGCTAGGGAAATAATATTGTCAAATAGGGGGGGCACGCACCACCCCCACGCATCGCCTCTGCTGCTCTAGGTTATAAACCTCAGCACAAATACAGCACCTTTCTGCTACTGTATCAGGGAGGCTCAATTCTCCATCATTCGCTCTCTTTCCCTTGGCTCTTTCCGAAGACAGGCTCCAAGACCGGCCTGCTGCAGGCAGTGAAATGGAAGGGTTCCTGCTTCTCTTCAAGGTGTTATGCGTGGTACCCTGATGACCTGCAGGCTCTCTAAGGCAGGCAGCTCCAGCACATGGCTCATCATTCACTCCTCTGGTGTGTGCAGTCTTTGCTTGCTGCTGCTGCACAGGTACTGCATGTTGTTCAATTGTGCCTTGGAGTTCATTGTTAACACTGAATATTTGCCTCTTTACTCGGTCCTGAATATACAGTATCAAAAAATATAATTTGATTTCAGTGATTTTTTTTGGATTACTGGTATTATTTATATTAAAAGCAGTAGGAAGCCATGAAGTGGGTAGGTCAAGGACACTAAAAACAAAGAGCCTTTAACAAGAGCTAATGGAATGTACAACATTGGGTTTTTTTAGGTTTGAGTTATTGTCCGACAGCAAATGTGATTAAAACTGTGAAAATGGGTTAAAGGCAAGAGTTTGGTCATGAGAATCACCTGACCAGTTGAACGCGCAAGGTGGTGCTTTCTGTAAATACTCTATGTGATTCTGTTGTAAAGGCCATGGAAAGCTCAGTGCTTGCATTGCTCAAAACTTTGCCTTGATACAGTACTTCTATAACTACAGTATATGCTCGACATTACACCCTGTCTCCACTGTCCGTCCATATTCATATTAGCGCCCAGTTTTATTGGCCAAAGGCTAATAAGCGTTTACTCTCTCTCCCTTTCAAACTAAACAGGTAAAACAGGTGAATGTCATCTGCAAACTTTGTTGTGAAGTTCACTGTGAAGCACACAGCTCCACCTTTAGTAAATGTACACAAGCTGAGTCAGCCACAAAGTAGGATTTATCATGAAGTTTGGGTGTAGTCGTGATCCTGTCTCTTCAGGAATTACGGCTAAAGAAAAATAGTTACAGACGCATTTTTGGAACACAGGTTAACTTTGTATTGGGCAATTGTTGAGTAGCTTCACAACACACATATACAATGAAGCAAAATCAGAAAATAATTTAAAGCAAATACCAAACTAATGTTCTGCAAAAACCTAGTTGTGCTGCATTGATTATATAGTGGCCAATTAGCGCCTACTCTCAGAGACTCTTATCCAAATAACCGCCTAGGTAATTTGAAAATAAGCGCCCTGGCGCAATATCGAGCTTATACTGTAGGATAGTAATTATTAATATTATTATTATTATTATTAATGCTGACAAGTTTTAAAAACTGGTTTGTCTCAAATGTCTCCTTACCGCAAGGGCATCGTATCTGGTTCTGTCTGTCTGTTCATCAGTCTCTCTCCTGCTTCCCCGAAACGTCCCTTTGTCTTCCAATATAGCTTGACTTGGGGTGTGTTCTGCATTCGCTATCCTTGTTCTGTCAACCTGAAACAGAAGGTCTCTCTTAGCTCCCCCTCCTTTTACCTTTCTGACAGGTGGCTCATCAGAGGACTCGCCACAAGAACTTTTAGAGAAGTCCTTCCTTATCCCTTCCATCATTTGGGTCAGTCTTTTGTTTACAAAGGAATTGGCCCTGCTGTGGGCATCTGCTTGAAAACTCTCTCTTGTATTACTAGGTTCTTCTTCAAAGCTTCTGTACATTTCCTGTCCAAAACAAAAGGAAAGTATCTTAAAGAACAACTTTTACTAGTATAATATCAGTTATCTTCACTGTTAGATTTGCTTTGTATAGCTTTCGTTTAAAGCACCCCTGTGGCCTACAGCTCGGTAAGAAGTCCAGCTGGTGCACTGGCTTGAAACCATTAACCTGTCCCCCAACAATATTCTTCCCCAGTACATGTAAGAAATACCCTATTTGTTATGTGGTATTGTTTACTTCCAAAACTGATACATACCAGTATTCACATACAATGATTATGTATAGGATCAATGACATGTAACATTAAATACAGAAGTGTATTTTTGTAGGGCAAGTTTGAGTTGGAAATGTTTCGTAGATATTTGTGTTGCTGTTACACCACGATTTCCATTTTTGGATAACCAACTATTAACAATCGGCAGAATGTTTAACTGTTTGGTTTTGTTAACATGTGCTAGCCTCTAACATCTTACCTTAGTATGCTGCTTCTCTATCAAATCAATTTTCTTTAGCATTTCTTTTGCTGACCTCCAGTAGCTTTCCAAATTAGTGTGGGATGTGCCTTGCGTTGTGGGTGTATTTCTCTTATCCCTTGAATGGTCACTCAGACCAAGTGACAGTTTTTCAGCTTCAAGATAAAAAAAAAAATTACTCTGTTGCATATGATATGCTTAAGCTATGACGCAGTATATTATTGTATAAGAAATGAGCAGTTTAATTACCAAATCACACCACAATGCCCTGGTATGCATTTAAAATGATCTAGATTCTAGACACTATACTGTAGAATCACTTGTGAAACTAGCCACATGTGTTAATCACACACTATTTACATTCCATCACACCTTCTCACAGGACACTTCATGTCCATGCTTATTTTCTTTAAAGATGATTCATTATTAATTACAATTTTCTTTTTAAAACAACATTTAAATTATACTTACTGATTTGTTTGCAGCTTTGTAGCACAAAAGTGGCAGCTTTGTTTAATTCTTCATCTGGAGATTGTGAGAGAAACTGAATCATCTGTGGAAGACCACCATTCTCTAGTAATTGAAACTGGTGCGTCTCTTAAAAAAATAATTAGCAAGTGAATACTGGGACAATTCGAGAACAAAACAATGCATATTTAGAAATGGCAAATTAAAAACCTACTGGAAAATGAAAATGAGTGTTAGCCACAGTTTAATGTACTTAACAAATTACTGAATTGAGGTGTCAGTATAACACCACAATAGCTTAACCCAGCAGCTCTTCAAAAATACTTTTTTTAAACCAACGAACCATGAAGCAGGCAGTTACAACACTTAATTTTTTAATGAGCCACAGTTGTATTCACTTAATAGAAAGACTGGTAATTAAAACACAACCAAAAACATGATAACACCAGTCAGCAGATAACATAATAGCTCACTGCGAGAAAATTGGATTTACTAGTGATGTCAAAAACATATAATAGGTGTTTAGAGCTTAAAAATTATTATTTTACTTAATGATTAGGTACACTTTAACTATAGCCCATAGGGGACATAATTATCTGTTAATCAATTGTTTGCTTGTTCTGATTAATCAATTAAAATAACACATCAAGATTAAAAGCCCTACTACACAAATTTAGCTTGCAAATTAACTACATTTGCTTTCTAATGTAAACAGACAACTTTTTTTTTTACTAGTTGGAGAAAGTCTACAAACCCAGTCATTCAGCATAACAGTAAAACAAATAAAAAATGTAAACTAGTTAGAATGTGTGTGTTTAAAGGTGAAAGAGCATAAAACAAATAAAATAAAATAAGAGACTATCAATAATCCTCTAAATTATGTTAGAATTGTATTGACCCGTCTCTACATACTAGATCTCGGCTAGAATTAGACTAATCAGGATTGGTCTAGGCATTTTCCGACCTTGAGTTCACTGTAGTTAATTTAATTTGCACCCCATATACAGCAGAGGTTAAAGAACCAGAGTGAAACCCACCACAGGCCTCTGTGCAATATCCTATAGCGAGTATGATGCATAACCTGCCACCTGAATCCAGCCAACTGCATGACAGCAATGTCAGAAGCTTTGGAACAATATGATATTTCCAGAGACCAGTTGCGAGGGGAACTGTGAAAAAAGAAAGGGAAACAGATTGTTTTTTTTTCTTTGGCTTTAGCTTGTAGTAGCTGTAATCTAAAATACAATTGCATGTTCTGTTTTAAAACATTTTACATTTTGTTACAGCAGCTAGAAACCTATATATCTTTCTGGAACATTTTCTATCACTGTGTCAAACCTAGCTTTATACAACTGGTATTAATTTTTCACAATCAGGTTTATGACGACCTACTTTTGTATGTCTGGCCTCAAACTAATTTTCATTGTATTGACACCTGCAATGTGGTATTTATATTGTGTATGCATGTTACTGACATAGCTTATTTGTTTTATAGTTCTGTTTGCCAAACTCACCATTATCAGCAATACAGGCACACAGGGTCTTTGTCACCACCACTGCAAGCTCGACAGACAACGGGTTTCTGCTGGATTCATCAACCAGTTTAACAAAAACCTGAGCCAGGGTATCCAAACCACAGACTGTAGCAAAGCAGTCCTGAGAATAGGCTGCAGTGGTGGGCAGGGAAGGGAGAGGGGTAAAGAAGAGATGGATTTAAAAAAAAAAGATTCCACTCTGCTGTACTTTCCTTCCTGTTTTCTAATAAGATATTACTGTGCATTTTACAGATTTACTGTTGTTTTGGTGTTAGGAACTGAGACTGATCCATAAAATTGGATATTTTGTCAAACAAGCTTTGTCCTGGGAGACAAACAATCAGTGCTGAATAGATATCACACAGCTGGGGTATTTTTTGATAAGGCCTGACTATTGATCAGAGAATGAAAAAAAAAAGCAAACACACAGACAACAAAGCTTAGTTGCTTAGTGCTTGAAGATCACATGAATATAAAATACTGATTTCTGAACATGTATGATTCTTTAACTACAGGTCATAAAAAGCAGAACTAGTTCTAGCACCTGCTGAATTTGAATAGGAACCATTCCAGGTGATTACTGCAAGTACAGACATAGGCATGCATTGTGCGCCATACTGCTGCATACTTACAATTATTTGCAACTGTCAGTCCGACAAATGAACAAATAGGCTGTGTTATTTCTTTCCGAATGCATTTCTGCAGCCATTCTTTTAAAAATGGAAAGGCAGTTGTGCATATCCGTTGATTCTCTTCTGTAGGGGATAAACACAATGAGGAATTACAGTAAGGTGAATTGTAAAGTACTAAAAAGGTGTCACACTTCATAACTAACCAATTTTTTGCAGAATTTACATAAGAAGAAACCCAGATCAAAGAGGCATTCAAGCCCCTAAATATGTGTGTTCAAAGTCACCATTCCTTAACTTGGAAATATGTACTTTTACAGCCAGTATATGTTTAAAATGTATCTCTGGAGTGGTGGAAATAAAACAATAAAAGCTCAAATAATAAGCTCAAATAAAAGATGTCTAGCCATAGACCACATTTTGACTTATATTCATTTTTAAAAGTAGTAACATCTATAACTGAATGGTTGCCTTGCTTTTTTCAAATAATTTAAAAGTCACAGCCATATCCACTTTGTTTACACCTATGCAATAATTTGGATTTTAAGAATCTCAGTGTACCATTTTGGGGGTTGTTGACACACGCACAAAGAGCACTTGAGACAGATGACCACAGCTGATAGCCCTGGGTAATATTTTCATTTCTCCTGTTCTCATCTGAGAATGGAAAACTGGTTCTAGAAAACAGCAGTCAAAACATGTTTACAAACCACATTAATTTCATATTTACAGAGGGAGATCAAAGTTTGAAATGTAGATACAGTGCCTATCCTGGTTAAATAAATACATTTGAAAAGTGCCAGACTTGCCAAACCATTATGTCATGCATCTTGAAAATGGAAAACATCCCAGAAAACAGGTTGGTCAGAAGCTACTTGGAGAAAACAACAGTTGCAGTGAATTGTGACATCTGAAAAGGAGCCTGTCACAGCAGTGAGTGAGCTGTATCAACCACAGCAGTGCACAAGGGGTTACCTTTTATTAGCATGTACAGAGTTTGTGAACATGTTTCTAATGAACTGGCCACATCCTGTGGGAAAACAGACCTCATTGCTTCTTATTTCCCATTTGTAGCATTTCTCACCTGAGTAAGTCAAGAAGAATATCAATGCACCCTGTTGTTTTAACAAGTGATTGTCCATATTCTGAAAGAAAAAACAACTGAGTTAAAATCCATCTATAAAAAAGGAAAAAGTTTAGCACAAAATATATCCATCCTAAATAAACTCCCAAGTAGGAATTTTCTTTATGGAAAAACTTGGGTAGCATTGGCGAGTTTTAATGAATAATACTACATATCTAAGTAAACAATGGAAAGTTACTTACTGTTATTGGAGACCAGTACCAACACCACATACACTGCCACCCTTTTCAAATTCAATGGCGAATTCTGTGAAAGTGACATGCCTACTTCTGTAAACAATTCTGAACTGCACAATACCTGCTGGCAAAAGACTACACAAAAGAGGAAAGAATGTTTTATCAAATGTTTGCCATTTCCATGTTTCTACTCAAGATGTTTTTTAAAGGAATATGTTCATATGTTAGTCTATACGTTTTGTTTTTTTCTTGGACAAATAGTGCCACCTCTGTAATTTATTAGGAATTAAAACACTTTGTCAAGACTGGGATTTCTTTTTTAACTGAAAAATGTTACGCCATGTATGCTAACCATAAACAACTCATAAAATGTCACCCAGTATGCACATTTACAAATAATACAAGATTCAAAATTCCTTCTATAATATGAATTCATACTATTACTCTCAGCTAACGCTCCTAACGTGAAGAGGGCTGTCTCCTTCACTTCAGAATGCTGACTGGACTGGGCGAGGTTATAAACAAACAGCAGGCCACCGATCTCCCGAAAGTAATCACTGATATCACCTGTGAGAGTGGAACTGAAGTCAATTGTCTGTTTCCAGCTTTCCAGGATTTCAGTAAAGAGCCTATCCATTGCTAACCAAACTAATATTTCATATGTCATTTAAAACAAGTTTTAGGCACATTTGAACAGCATAAGAGGTGCCACATGTTTTACTATTGAATACTAGTCCCATTCATAAAAGCGCAATATCTGGTGTGGAATAGGTACAGTTGTTTTCAATTTCCAAACTGTTTCTATGCTGCAAAGCCCTTGATGAAGGCTGCTGTGGTAGTGTTATCCCACCAGAGCAGCACCAACATTCCTCATATTCTCACAGAACAGGCATACAAAGGTTATACACTCTGCTCCAGCATCAGTCTTGTGATTGAATCTTCCGAAGTCTGAGCTCTCTTCTTTATACTGTATACCTGTCCTTAATCAAGTCTTTTATGAAGGTTTACTGCGGTATAGCATAGCAAAGTTTAGTAAAGCACAGTTATAAAAATGGAAAGCATGGCAAAATTGATAAGTGCATAATTATTGTGGTGTACTAAGTAAAAACTGATATCATTTGGTGGCTTTCTCCAACCAATGTGTAAAGTTTTGTCAACTTATTTTCTATCAAAAAACTTCAACCACACCAAATTATAAAATCTTCATCTTCAATGCTTGTCACTTCCTTTGGAATGACTAAACAGCATATCCCTAAAGGCTCTGCATTACTGACAATGAGAGGGCACACCCTGTACTGTGTATGACTTTCTGAAAAACACCCATGTGACTTCATTAGTTTCTGTCACAAAATGAATGTTTGTGTATCTAAGTAACTAATAAAAAACAATATGTTTAGTTAAAAAAAAAACATGACAAACTTTTTTTTTTTAAGTTTAGACTACTTTGCGCTGCTGTGGAAGAAAAACTATGGACTGTAGCAATTGGCAGCCAAATTCTAGGTATCTGAAGGCACTGTAGTCAACACTTATAAGTGTTGCTTTAACTGCTGAATATTGACAATATCCTCTAAATGGATACTGTCCTTCAATTCGGGTAATAGGACAGATTTTTTTTCTACAGCACCAGCACCACAATTTTAACTTTTTAGATTCAGAAAAACACAGCCCCAAATCAACAAGGTGCAGAGCATGGACACTTGGGCTATTTAAAAAAGAAAGTTTTGACATGGAGAAGAGTGACATGGAGACAAGCAAACCGTTTTGTTGACAGATGGAACAGATGGTGACCAGGGCTTGTTTTTGGGATGCTGGGGAATCCATTTGATACTTAAGACATCCCAGAAGCAAATTCAAGTCAGTCTTCATTGCTGAAAATGAGAAATTTCTTTATTATTATTTTTTTTTTTTAATCAACATTGGGTCTATTTATTGCAAGTATTTTTACAAATGCTAAAAGCTTTTTCCTCAGATAAAAATAAAATGTTTAAAAAGCTTTAGTTCAATTGGACTCAAATCAAAATTGTAACCACTAGTAAACACATATCATACAGTTCCATTTGAAATGTCTATCAGGTGATCTTAATGGAATCTGTTTAAAACTAACGTATTCAGATTAAACCAAAACAAGCTTACCACAATATTGCCTGTTCCTATCCTTGTCTGACAAATCCATTTTTTGTCAGTGAAATCCCACTCTATAAAAAACACTTTATACACCTAAATCAAAGTGAAAAAAAAAAAAGTTTTAAGAGATATTGATGTAGTACAACCATTTACTATTAGTGTTTTATTGTGACTTAAATGTCCCATATTTAAACTTTAAAATGAATCAATTTTAAAAAACGACGGGGATAACAGAGTAGAAATTATTGGAAGGCTTTGCCACGGTTCTTAAGTTACCAGGACAACGACCAATGTCTAATGTATTTCTCTCCCCCTATCATGTAACTGACCTGCAAGCTGTCATTATATCCAAATCTTATCCTTCACCATACAGCAGTTCTTTACTCCAGGGAGGGGATGGGGGTGGCTGTGTCAGCTTTGATTCCCCTTGCTCTTGGCCTTTTGAGCTGACTAGGGTTGTTAAGCAAAGGCTAAAGCTATTGGTCCTGGAGAGCTACTGTGGCTGCTTGTTTTCGTTTCAACCAATCTCTCAGTTAGTTAATTGAACCAATTATTGGCTTAATTAGTCAAGATTAACAGGTGTTCCAGATCTTTAGCCTCTGATGATGTAAAGACACCTATAAAATCTGCTGGATAAGGTCTTTCTAGGACCAGGGTTGGAGACCCCTGGTCTACGGTATTAGCAATGGTCCTTTTCAATTCCCAATTTGGTCAATTTTGGCTAATTGATATCTAAACAACTCCTATCCAATCTTATTGTCCTTAATTCAGTTTAACAGGTCTAATTTAGTCAATTGACCGCAATAATTATTTGATTGGCTCGAGGCTTACAGGTTTTGATTTTCAATAAAACGATATTAAAACATATTATTTTGTTTTGGTGAGCTTTTTTTTTTTAAAATAATACTACAGAAACAGTTTGATCTTGAAGTAGACATGGTATAAACAGTAAGCCCACTTCTACAGATTCATAAATAGCAGAAGAGCTGTGTGTATTTAGAGTGCCCTGGGTCCAAGACCCGTAGGCTCTCGTTACAGGTTAAAAAGAATATTTACTGATTGAGATTCATAGGCCTACTGCGTGTAGTTTTGGAACTTTTTATTTACATCATTTTTCCGGCAAACAAACGTGTACTTCAAATAATGCCGGGCAATTTTCGTTTTTATGTTACTTGTTTGTTATGTTCCGTTGTGATATTTCATTTTGTACTGTGTTTGTCATCTGACTTCGTCAGTTTTCAACTTTTTAATGGGGATTCGAAACTGTCAAAACTACAAACTCACCTTCGATTTTATTACATTTTAAATTACAATATTATATATATTATATATATAATATATATATATATATATATATATATATATATATATATATATATATAGATATATAGATATATATTTTCTTTTTTTAATGTGTAAAATAAATAACTCACTTGACAGATACACAACGTCTGCGAAAGGCCACTTCCCGCCTACTTTAGTGTCTGCGAGACAGATAACGTCACGAGGAAGTTCTTCAACGTAGTGTTGAATTCATCTCAATACTAGTAGCCTACGTTTATTATATAGATTAATGACCTGTCTGTACATATAGATAATAAATAAATACAGTAATACATATAATACAATATTGGCTATGGTAAACAATGTTATCTAACAAAGCCTTTTGTTTTAAAATATATGGAACGTGACTAACATTTTGAAATATTTTAAATTATGAAGTATATATATATATATATATATATATATATATATATATATATATATATATATATATATATATATATTATATATATATATATAAAATTATACATCACACGTTGAACTATACGTAAAATTTTTTTTTTATTTTGCAAAAAAAGAAAAAACTTTTCTAAAATTAGCTTTAATATATATATATATTAAAAAAAAACGTTTTCTTTTGTTTTTAAGCTTAATTTCGAAAAGGTTAATTTGAGTTTGCCTGGTCTTGAACCCTGCTACTAACAAAACAAACTACAAATGAAATAATACAAAGACATGGTTTATTACATATGGAAAGCTAACAATAAAATATAATTAAAAACAAATCTAAGTTGTCAACAATTCATACCAGAGGTTTTTTTTTTTTTTTTTAAATCTATTGAAAAGGTTAATTCCTGCCAATCGAGTTTGCCAGGGCATGAGAAACCTGCTACTAACAAAACAAACTACAAGTGAAATAACACAAAGACAAGCTTTATTACACATGGAAAGCTGCCAATTGAATTAAAAAAAAAAAAAAAAAATCTTGCCAACAATTCATATAGATTGCCTGGGCATTTTAAGATTTCAGTCCCCCCAACATATTGTCATTCAGGCTGTTTTGTGAAAAAATGCAGAGCAATGGAACAAGTCAAGTGGAGGCAACAACCTGTGGGCAAATGTTCTCGAGGACTATATCCATAGTGCTTTTGAGCTATGATTCAAACCGATAACTGAATCAAACTGAGGGCCTAAGCATTTTGATCTAGCTACACACAACAGATCTTAACTGTAGGTATCAACTTTCATTTCGGTTTGTTTACTTCCACAGCAGCAGTATGGCCAGCCGATATGGGAAACACCTTCAGATCTGATATTTAGCTTATGAGCTAACAAGAGTACAGACTCATTTAAAATTTCAAGAGGAGGCAACACCTTTAATCGGTATGTTGCATTGTGGCCTTTCAAGTTTCAACGTTGATTCATTGCTGCTCAATGCCTCAAAGGTCTTAAGAAACCTGTGAAAAGAGTAATTGTATAATAATATGTGACATTGTTTACGTGCAGGTTTTGAACTTTCCAATATGCAAAAAATAGTTTGCCAAGAGATATTTCCAGGATGGTAAATCATTCTGCAGTTAACGGAGTTAAGGTTGGTAATCTTTGGCACATATGTGGATAGTTCCCCATAGTTTTAAAAATAGGTTTTGCTTATTTATGAAGGTTCATATGGCATAAGCCTATGAAAAAAAGGCATGTTAGGTTTCCTTCAAATTATTGTGAGTATTGCCATACCACCATTAAAAAAAAAAAAAAAAGATCCCTTTTTAATGTTTTCGGAGTTCTTATTTTCTCCTGTAATATACGGCATTAAAGTTCTTTTTTGGACGAGTGTTGATATTTGAAATGTTACATAAACCACAGGCGAGGTTCTGTGCCCTGCAGCTTCGCCAAACCTACGTAAAATCTGTACAGATCACAAAAGGGACTGTCAATCACCAGTTGTGCAATGAATAATTGTGGTTTATTTTGTTTTTTTCTCACAAACTGGGAGATAATAACCAAATTTTAAAAACATTCCTCATCTTTAACCCATTTCCCCTCCCAGACTAGAAAAGGTTTTGTGTGTTACAGGTAATAGGGTCAGGCAGGGTGCTATTACCTGTAGCACAGGAAGTGCCTTACAGCATTGTGACCGGACAAATTATTTTTTTTTTTGTACCAGAGTATCAGGAGAAAATAAAGCCTGGAAAACAAGCATCTCAACAGCACAACGAGTGACTGTGCGCATATTATTTTGTAAACGATATGCAAGACGCGTAATGCAGTATACTCCTAATGTGGACACAGAGACAAAGCCTTTTGTCCATTTTAAGCAGCAGTCCACAATAAACAAGTGCTAGAAAAAAAAAAGACATTTATGAAAAGCAATGTCAAATTGAAATACAACAACACACAGAAAAGCGTTGTCTTTTTTTAATCTGTTATAAACACATATTGCAATAATTCTCAGCTGGGCTGTCAGAACACAGAACTGTATATTTACTACTACTTTAGCTACAGAACTATGCCACATGTACAAGATTTGGTCCTTTAACTTTTTCAAATGAAGCAAATTACACATCACAGCACAGTACTGTACTTGCTATGATTTGTGTCTTCTGACAAGTCTAATCCTATCCCCTCTGCTGATAAGTATTGCTTTCTCATTACGTTTTATCTGGTTCTATTTCGCCTCTGTGCTCCAATGAAAATTGCAAACTTGATCACGCCCAAAAAGGTAGAGCTGGATTGGCTATCGTTTGTCAGGCATACAATGAGGTATTCAAATTCTGTTACTACGCCCACCCCCACAAACAACAAAAACAAGCTTACAAAACAGATCAGGACATGGGAGGCACAGGGCTTAATGTCTTCTGGGTGTGAGGAGTAAGGATGAAACAGCTGTTAAATGTTGGAAATCAAACCTTGTGGTTCTAAACTAAGCACTTTACCAACTAATAAAAAAATGGCACCCATTAACCCAGGGAGAAAAAAAAAAAGATTTTTATCCTGAAACAGGGCAAGATCAAAAATCTATTGAAACTTAACCTACAAGGAAAGCGAATAACTTCACTTGCAGAATTGCTTGTATTACATCAGGTTTTCAGTGCAACTGTTACAAACGGCAACATAGATAGGCAGCAGGACATACAACTATTATAGCAAACTTCATTCCAAGATTTGATTAAAGTAGTGTAAGGTGAATGCTCTGCTGGCAGATAAATTTGCCACTCTGTAGTGGGTTTTACTTTTTTATAAGTCAACAGGCCAAAAATAATTAATTATATATATTATAGTTATAGTTTAATGTACTGCTGTCACAGATGGATTACACAGCAAACAAAAAGTATTGAACATCATTTTTTATTTTTTTTATTCTAAGATTTGATGTCCAGGAAATTATTGAAAAAGCTAAAAAAAAAAAAATCCAAGTAAAAAACACACAGGCACAAAGAGCCACAAGGATAACTTATTATGTTTGTTTTTCTTTTTTTTTTTTTTTTTTTTTATAGCAACACTAAACAGGTATGTTCCAATATCTTACAGGAGGTTATACAACGTGTACAGTGTTTTAGTGCAGCAGCTTCGCTATACAACTGGAACGTGGCAGATGCCTGTGCCATTGCATTGTAAATAAAAGTGTTATTGAAGGGTACAAACTGATGAGTAATTATTTTGATGGCTTCCTGGGCAGCAGATCCTGTGAAAATAAAAATTACGATCATTAATCCACTATTTTATGCATGCAAATCTACACAGAAAAATGCTGATAAAACGAAAAAATTCAAACAAAAGATTAACATGCAAAAGAGAAAAACATGCTGGTTTACACACAAGCTCCTTAAGAAAAGTATTATATAAGATTATATACTGGGACGCTGTATTAAATATAACCCTTCTTTCTTTGCATTAGGAAAATGATGAGAAAATATCAGCACTGGACCACAATTTACTTTCGTGCCAAATCTCCTTAGACTGAGCTAGTTACCTCCTCACACCTAAATGTACTGTAACACCTTAAATGCTCTATTACATCAACTTGATTCAAAACTGACATCTGGTGGCTGAAGGACTAAATAGCAGGCATGCACTTAAGTATTTCAAACACAAGACGAAAAGCCGTCTTGTACTACTGATTTTAAATCAATTTACTGAATCCCTTAATCTAAAATGTTTGTCATTCCAGTTTGCCAAACTTTTGTTCTGCTGATTAGAATATTACCTCCCACAAATGATGCAACTGTGTGTGGTTCCACAGCACCTTAACGACAGCTGCAATAAAAGGAAGAAAATAATCATTTATAGCACAGGACTGCCCCCTGGAGAAAGAACAGGGTATTACAATAACACAGAAACACTGGTCCTTGGAATAATATGCTTGTGTATGGGCTGATTATTAGTGGTAATCAGTAAAGAAGTATCACTGTGAAACACCTTGAATCGTTTTCCAACTGAAAATGTAACTTAGTAAATGAAAATACTGTAAAAGCATGCATTTCAGGTTCCTTTGTAAAGGGAACTTACAATTCATGGATGTAATCGTCTTTTACATTTACAACAAGGCCATTCTCTTGAAGAAGACTGTTCACACAAGACTTGAGCTTCCCAATGTCTTCTTCAACTTGGTTTATAAACACCTTGAGAAATAAAATGTTACAAAAATGTAAATGCTGCCTACTTTTTTGGGGGAAAAAAAAGCAGTGGGTAATAAATACAGTAACAAAAAAAAAAAAAACAACTATATAGTTTTCTATGTGGTAAGCAAATGGAAATGTGCTTTCAAAACCAGTGAAACTTACATTGCAAATGAAAGTGTGCAAAAGACTAGTTGTATGGCATAATTTTATTCCCTTTAAATAAAGGAAATCCAGCCTTGCCATGTTAAAATATAGCTGGGCCCGTTACCTCAATATTGACTTTTTTTTAGCAAAGTTTGAAAATCTGCCAAGATGGCAGGAAACTTTTTTTTTTTTTTTTTTTTACCTGGGTAGCGACCATGCTGCTGGTAAAACTTGTCCACAGCCACCATATCACTGTCTGGATTGTCCATACAAGAAGATAAAAAATAAGAGAATTAAAGTTCCATTTGCCATGGATAGTGGTTTCAACTCTGAACAGTCCACGTTTTTAGTTTTTGAGTAAGAGTTATATAAATGATCTGCTTATCAGTCTTTTGTTTGAGATTACACTATTGAGGTTTAACAATTTATTTGCATATGATTTTAAGGTATTATATATGTATTGTAAGCGCCTTGGATAATAAATAAATTGTAACAACAATGTATTGAATGAAAAAATCACCGTGTGAACCCTTTTGTCCCCCTTTAATAGAAGATGTTGCATTTCAAAAGAGTTTTAACCTGGTAAAAGTATAAAACGAGGAGGTCTGGGCAAAGCAAAGGAAACAAAAGAGACCATTTGCCATGGAAGTGGTTTCAACTCTGAACAGTCCACGTTTTTAGTTTTTGAGTAAGAGTTATATAAATGATCTGCTTATCAGTCTTTTGTTTGAGATTACACTATTGAGGTTTAACAATTTATTTGCATATGATTTTAAGGTATTATATATGTATTGTAAGCGCATAATATATTGTAACAACAATATTGAATATCATATGTCTATATATATCCCCCTATATATAATATATATATATATAGATATTAACCTGGTAAAATATAGCTATTTAAATCTATCTATCTATATCTATCTATCTATATCTATCTATCTATCTATCTATCTATCTATCTATATATATACACCTATTTATCTACATAAATATTTTACCACTATCACAATCACTTTAAAGAATTGTTAGTTCATGTTTACAGCAATTTCTTAGCTCTTGCTCAATATTGCTATGCATTTGGGAGTTGGAGCAATACTTTATCACCACCTGGGCTTTGATGTTTTTACTGTTCTCATCCTGCAAGAGTTCGTCAACTCCACTTGAAATCTAAAAAAGAAAAAAATGAAAAAACTGTAAGCAATGCTACAGGCTGTGGATGACAGTGATGTGGGAACCAAATACCAACATTTAATTCTCATAGCACTTCCGATTCATTAAATACATACAGAAGTGTTCTCCCACATTTGTAGGGTTCAAAGCAGTGTTGACATTTTTTATGGCTTCATCAAAATTCTCCACTCTCATTTTTACGAATTCCTATTTCATTATTAAAAATAAAATAAAAATAAATTACAAGAGGCTTCATAAAAATGCTTCTTTACAAACGCTGAACAAGTATTTACATTAACTATACTGCCCTATATTACATTACAGAGGGGCATGTCCACAACCGGGACCTGTGAACTGGTCTGTTGTGAGTGTTTGTTTGTTTTTTTCCTAGTCTTCTTTAGAAAGAGTTAAGCTATGACTGCAAGTACTTAATCCCACCAATAAAAATGCATTTGACGGTTGATGAGCTGTGCTAGATACCCTGAGATATCAGTTCTATGCCCACTGTTTAATCTACTTACCAGGCCAACTTGAATAACTCAAGATGAACTGCGATGGCACGAAAACCATTGCTAAAACAGCTACTGTACAAATGGCACTGAGAAATTGTACCTTGTCAAATAAGTTCTCGAAAAGCTTCTTTTTCTGTATAGCTCTTAGGCATCTGCTATTGTGCTGCAATAGCAAACAGAACAAACATGACATTACTACTTAGACAAATGCAGTTTAATATATAATAACATATGTACCAGTTAGCTGGTTCTACTACTGTCTCAATTTAACACGCCTGACTTCTTAATTACATAAACTCATGAAAGGCTTGTGACAACAGCTTCCTCATTTTAATAAATAATGACAAAACTCAATGTTTCCAAGCACTTCAGGGCTCAGTTTACCTCACTGCGCCATTTTTCCAGATACTTCGCCATCACGATGATCCAAGGCGTATGGCTATGATCCTGCAGATTTCAAATTTTAAGAGAAAATTATATTTATATAGAAGGCGGCAAGAGTGTTTAGTAGATAGACTATTTGTAAAGGGTTCATATTAGTATGTATTCTTAAAACATTTACAAACTTGTTACCTGCAACCCAATTTAGTCTTGCGTTTAGTCAGTGTTCAACTTTCATGAATGACTGAAGCAAAGTTATTGTCACTTTTTTTTTTTAATTAATGCAGCAAAACCTCTCATCTGAAAGTATCGGTTTCCAGTCACTGAGTACAACAGACTAGAATAAGAAAGGATGACATGATATACCATATCTGACTGGAGGATGGGGAGGTGAGAGGCAAAAGAGCCTCAGACATGGACAATTATTCCACCTGCCCAATGCTATTGTAAGACCAAAACAAAAGAGAACCCAACCTGGAATTATGCACTGTATAAAGCACTAGTATAGACAATGTCATTGAGGGTTTTTTCAAACATACCCTTTTTTCCATATTTTCCAAGGCATATGACTGAATGTGCTTTTTGAGTTCTGGAAATGGATGATCCAGCCTTAGATTCTCAAGTGCATTGTCTGGGTGGGATTCTACGACTGATTAAGGGTAAAGAACAAAAAAAAAAAAAAAAAAAAATCATAACATTGTTTATGAAACTTGCAGACATTCATATTACTTTTTTTTTTTTTTAGGAAAATACAAACTCACGAGAGTACACATGGTTCCATTTTTATTCCGCTTCATCTCTGACGATGCTAATCGAATACAAATACAAGAAACACTCTATTGCTTATTACATTTTCCTAAAATTCCTTTTCCCAGCTACAACTTCATAGGACAGGGACCCAAGGTTACTAACCTGTGTGCTCTTTCACCACCAGTCTCATATACCCAATGAGCCCATACGTCCTGCAGACCAGAAGTGGCACTCCAGCACCCCACAAAAAAGCAGCTAAACACAATATTGTACTGCAGACGCAAATAAGAAAGAAGTTACCTCGAAAGCAATTGCAATTATCACTAAAGTTTGACCATCAACAAATTCACTATTGTCAAAGTCGCCACCACCAACATTTCACTGTTATCCCAGTAGTTTTTTTTGACAGAAAAGGGCCTTGATAAGAGTGAATTAATATTAACAGTAAGAAGACAAAGAATAAATAGAATGATTTTGCATACCTTTCAGGTAAGTGAACTGCAATCACCAAGCTAAACCTACAGAAAAAGTCAGGGTCGTTGTCCAAGAGCTTATCCGGACTCTATAAGCAATCAAACATGACAAAACTTATGCCTCCAGGTAAACTGAGAAGCTGCAATGACATTTAATATGAGATTTATATGAAATAGTCTTCAATACTATGTCTTACTTTAAACTTGGTGTATACTGGGTATGTATTTACATGTACCAGTAAGTTTAAGATACCATGTGATGACCCTTTTGAAATACTAACCTCCTCCACAAAATTTCCAGACACATCGTTGTTGAGCTCCTGTAATAGTTCTGTGGCAGCCTGAGCCCGATTCTAAGGGGAAAATTAAAATACATTAATTTTTAAACAACTACATGCAATTCAATGTCTGAAATATTGATGAAGGAGATGCATAATTTACCAGGGCTTACCCTGCCAATGCTGCTCTTAGTAAGAAAGAAGCTGCAGACAAAAATTGACATAAAGCAAGTCAGTGAGTGATCAGCTACGCATCTATACCCTTATCTCCAGCTCACTATACAACAAAATGTGTTATATAGGCACCCAACAAGAACATGCAAGGATATCAAAATCTTTATGCTAAGGTTACTTAGACAAGTAGTAAGGTCCAGTCCCTGGGTATGACCTTCTCTTATGGTTTCATAGATTCAGTGACATTTTGCTTGTGGGAAGGAGGTGTGGTGCCGTTATTGGTTTTGTAGGGTGTTATATATACGTATGAGCTCAACATGCAGCCTACAGCACTCAGTATTCCCAGGTGCTCTCCCATCCAAGTACTAACCAAGCCCAACACTGCTTTGCTTAAGCATTGCATGGTAAGTTCGATTTGAAGAGCCTTTTGCCATCAGAGACATTGCCCAGGGGTCACTACAAGGAAGTAGCTCTTCTTGACCCCCTGTAGGGTGTTGTTGCCAAAGGAAAGAACGGGGCTGGATCATAAAGTAACATGTATTTATTTACGTGAATAAAAATCTAGCTAAATGTCACTGTTTCGTTGTATAACAAGTCATTTAAGACATTTTGCAAAACTGTGTAAATAGTTAGTATTTCTGTCCCTGCAGCACAAATGTTAATCCAACCAATTTATACATTTTCCAGCACTTGCTGGCCATTGTCCCCCTGTAATCTTCATTGCAATGAAAAGATTTACAATGGCAATAAATAAATAATTAAAATTTAATAAATAAATAAACAAAAACAGCACAACGGGTGGTTTCCAGCTATATAATTAATAAGGAAAGCTCACTTATTTCCAGCATCGTCTCCACTGACTTTATGACCATCCACAATGGTGAATGCTCCAATACGGAAGTAGTGAAAAATAAATAAAAAATACAGTTAAAATACCTCATCAGCTGTCATTGAACTATTTCTAGATGACAAAAGTCTTTATTTAGTAATGAAACACCAACATAAATGATCCAGCACTTTACAAAAAGCACATGGCATGTACATTACCTACCGCTGAAGCAGGTATGACAGCAAACTGCAAACCACTAAGCTTTTAGAGATCAGTACCTGTTATGCTCCATTATGTTTAGTATACAGAGCACTTTCAAAAGGGGGCACATTTATCTGTATTCCCTGGAGGAAGCCCAGACATTGGTTCTGAATACTGGTATGTACAAGTCTAGATGTTAACCTTTCAACTACTGGTTTGTTGTGTACTGCAGAAGACATTTACCTGGAAGTACCAGATTCTTCAGTATTTCTGTCCCTGTTGCACAAGCGTTGATCAGACAAACGTGGGCATTTTCCAGCGCATCCTGGCCATGATCACCCCATAATCTTCATCATGCAGAGGAAAATATTAACACCAATTAATCAACAGCGCAGTGTGGTTAGCTATAAATTAGTATTAACTGCACATATAGTTGCTGGACTTCTTTCATGCAAGAAACTATTTGAATAAAGCCCCACATTTATTAAAACTGAATAGAGTTCACACATAATTTATAAGACATTTTCCTCCAATAACGTAATACTTTTTTGCATTATTGTATTTCATTTTTCAAGGGGAAAAAAATCACAAGCATAAAAAAACCACAGTATTTCACTACGGTATCAATTTTTTTAAATATCAATTACCTTCTGGTTTAAAAGCACCAAGGGTCTACCCGTAGAAATGGGCAACAACATTTGCACCGCTGGTATAATAAAAAGCACTGCAAAAACGAATCTCAAAAATCATGAGCGGTTTAAAAACCCGGTTTGTTGTTCTGTATCTGTCGTGCTTTCCGTACCTGAGCTGTCTGTCGTATTTCTGCTTTTTAGTTGATTTTCCTTTGTCGACGCTTGCCATAGCTACGCTACCCGATTTAAACTCGTTCCTCTTCCTCTTGCACAAGGCTCGAGCAGATTCGCCAAACATCTCCTGGACTTTGTTGGAAAGTAAATGTGCAACCGTGTACATAGATTGCACTTTCGGGCGTCAAAAAAAAAAGAGAAAATGATGGAGGATAGAGAATTGTCTTTCCAAATTAAAGTTGTATTGACATTTTATATCCAAAATTCAAGTTCTTAGTCACCCCTAATATATTTACTTCTTTCAGATATATTCTTGTATAGTCTCTACGAATAAGTAAAACTGCATGCGCTAAAAAAATAAAAATAAAAAAATTTAAGGATAATTGTGTTTTATAACATAACTCGACTTATCTTTTACTTCAGTGCGCTTTAACTCAATTATTATAATAAATGTAATATGGTGGTGTTTTTTTTTTTTTTTTTTTTTACATTGCATTGTTTAACTCTACTGTACTGTAGCTAATCGTTTAAATAAAGTATACAATTTCACCTTTTATCTAATATACCGTTTGGTACACCTGCGTCATAATCCAAAACAATACCCTTTGCTATTTATATTTTATTTTCATGAGAATATTATCCTCCCACCACTAAGAGACCGTGGGAAAACAACACACAAGTAAAGGAAGGTGGTGATTTATCGATATAGTATATTCAAAGAAAGTTCAGTAATATATTAAATTACCATTCAGCAAAAATGCAGACAATAATTTACAGCAGAGTTAAACAGAGACGAGTAGAAAGTGACGCTTTAGAACTCCAGAATGAAATGAATGTATATAAATTACTGGTATTTAAAATCATTTGGTGTTGATTAAACAGCAGTGGTTCTTAACAGAACAGCATATAACCTATCCCATAAACGCACTAATGATTTGCATAACGTGGTCTGGGAGGGTTGATAAATACACATTTCAGTAGGCGCGATCGAGATGACGATGGAGGTTTTCTAAGCAAAGTTGCATCATTTGGGGAAGAATTAGGTGCTTCTTCCCCAGGGCTACATATTTTGCAAATGGATCATAGTACTGGTGTTTGAAAGTTTACCTGTATACAATCAGCACAATAATCCCCACGGGAAAGGCATCGGAATGTTTTTATTTTTATTTTTATTTTTTTCAGGCTTCACTGTAGTTTATTTGATAATGTGTCATTATCACGTGTTATTATTATTAGTGTATGATTTATTTATTTTTATTAATGTCGTGTGTGTTTTTAACTAGATCTTTTAAGTATATGCTGTGCTTAATATAGACAGCCGGTGTTATAAGGGCAAAAAATATACGATACCCCATCCAATTTTACTGGATAATTGGACAATTAAAAACAAATATTAAACACGGTTTTATAAACATGACAATAGGGCATGTCGCACCCCCCAGCCCCCTAGTTCCAGAGCCCCTGATTATACAGATTGGCCATTGGCATGCTCTTAAAATAACACTATTTATTCTTCCTGTTTCTGTTTTCTAACTAAATGACAGTTCTATGTAGGATTTGTTTCCATTTCCATATTACTGTGACCTTGCTTAGCTCTTATCATATCTCTTATTTATAAACTGCTATGTATAGGCTGCCTAGGGGCGCGTATAAATAGGTGTCCATGGATTACTTGTAAATGTATTATCTTTTATTATTGTGATTTTATAGTTACATTTAGATAACCGCGAGAACGGAATGTTTGTTATTCTTTTTTTTTTTTTTTATCAGTGAGGTGATGGGAATGATTTAAAAAAAAATGTTTGGAGCACTCGATCAAATGCAATTGCGAAGTTTTTTAGGCTATCGACGTGTGATGCATTTTGAGATAAAAGCTGGACCTGGTCAATTTGTAACAAGACATTGGTGACTTATTTATTGATTGACTGACTGACTCACATTTACACAAAAGAACGGCTTAAAACACCGTGCACAGTACTGTACTGGCTTTCTGATTGAGCTCGCTATGTTCACAGTATAGCTTTTATTTAAACAGCAGTGTCTTCAAATAACTGAAATATTCATTTGTATCTGGTTACTGTATTTTTCAAAAGTGTAGCCTTCAGTACACACTGTCAGGAAAGCCGCGTCTTTCGTTGACTTTTTCATTATTACACTCCAATACAAAACCATTGAAATGCGACATTTTTTAGCAGAGAAGTTTGAAACATTGTAGAAAAAATAAACTGTGCATGAGCAAATCAACTCGCATGCGCCCTGACTCCAAATGCGATGTTTCTTCCGATGACCTATAGCATAACACCGGTCGCACTGAGCCTATATCTGACTGTAATCAATATATTTAATAGGCAAGTCATCATTACAAGGGTTATCACGATGTTCAAATATATTAATAACAAAATCCTTCAACAAGTGATATCCCAATATTTCTAACATCATTTGGATTAACAACTATAGGTAGAGTTAAAAGAGCCCATTTTGTTGTTTAAAGTGTATTACAATAATATGTTCCCATCTGTGGCGGCTGACAAAGATGGCCTTATTTCAAGACAAAAACAAAAACAAAAACAAAAAACAAAGAACTAAATCATATTGTCTAAAGCCATTGCACATGTATACAACAGTCAGCGCTGGTGAAAGCTGTAGCGTGGTGCTGTTTGTTTTAACCTGCCAGGCAATACATGAATGAATCTTCAGCCTCAGGCTATGCTGGGCATGCAGATTCAGGAATGTGTACCACTGAACCAACACCAACCGTGGTAACTCTAACAGAGCAACACACTCTACTACTAGCTACTAGAAAGTTAAAGGCAAACGGTTTTGGTTGAACTGTTTAAAATGTACTGTATATATAAAATGAAGAATAAAAAGTAAATTATATAACTCGCTATTTTTATAATTAGCTACAAGGCTTCGTCTAGTTAATTATTAAAATAGCGAGTTATCAATTACATTACTTCTTCATTAAGTATTTCTAGTGATTGACGTATGTTGTAATGGAACCTATATTGAGCAGCTTCCTTGTTTTTCTAAAAATGCAAATTGTACAAGCAGCTCGATTCGCCTTGCTTTTTATGAATAACTGATCCTTTCCGCTCCAAAAGAGGCGGTGTTTAATGAATAGTGTAGCACCCATTCGCCAGCTATTTCTCTCGTCTCAGAATTCAGAAGGGCAGTGCCTTAGCCTTTATAAAAGAGAACCCGAGATAAGACACGTTAGCTGCATCGTATAACGGCGCCAGAAACATTACGTGGTCGTCAGAATGACTGGAAACAACTGGGGATACGGAGACGAAAATGGTAAGGCAATCGCAGCAGATGTTGCTTTTATGTGCAGAATAACTATGTAGCTGGTGAGCATTTTTATGAATGGGCTCATGCAGTTGATATTTTCCGTACTGCCGGTTGATACGGGAAAAGCGCTCATTAACACCAGCAACAGAGCACGACCTCACCGCGGAGCTGGCAAGCGGGATGCAATTCCAGCAGCACCTCGCACAGTTGTTGTCTTCTCTCGCTCGCTTCTCAGCAGAGGAAAAAAATAAATAAAAACGCTCAACAATTATAAATAATATTGCTTGGGGTAGTGTGTGATATGAGAATGTAATGCCTATTCTCGGTGTGTGGTGCTTGGATAAATCCCACTCGTCAGGTTTGCATTACATTCTCACATCACAAGCTACCGCTTGCGTTATTCTCTATTATACAGTTAGTGAATTTGAATAAATGACAATTTCATATCTCTTCTCTTATATACATGAACCGCGATACCTGTAAAAAAAGAGAAGACTAGCAAAACGTATTTAATAAAGTGGTCATTGTGTTAAAATGCACTCAATTTTCTGGAAAACTAGAAATTTCCACAAGTATGCATTTGTATTGTTAATGCAATAACTTTGGACTTGTGAAGCTTCTGTTGGTTCTCTTCTGGGCAGCAGTGCTAAAAAAGGGTTAATTCTAGATTAGTCCAGTTCTTGCTAAAGCTAGGGAGTCATTTTCAGTCACATCATATACAATAAAATGAGGGAGGCTGAAATGTTTCTGAGGGTTGGTTTTTTTTTTTTTTTTTTTTTTTTTTTATTTAAATTTGTATATTTTAAGAAATGGTGTACATTTCCCAGGAGGCACAAGGAGGTCCAGTTACTTATTTCTAATGAAAATTAGCCAGTGGTCTAGCAGGGGTTCATAATGGGGCACACCAAGTTTTCAATCTGAGAAATTCAGTTTGGAGATCATTAAACTATTTTTAAGGTTCTTGGTTTTTCAAAGTACATCTGAGTCATAGAGAATAATAGCATCAAAAAAGTATTCCTAAATAAAAGATTACTTAAAACAGTCTTTTAGATTTTGTGAAAAGGTCTCTGCTTATGAAGAAATTACTGAAACCGTGAAGCAATAGATACAAAACAATAACATTCTTTTCAATGGTTTTGTGATTCATTACAGATGTTCCCAAAAAACAATTAAATGTTGTTTTCAAAAAAATCTCTCTAAGGTCCTGATGAATGGCACAAGGATTATCCCATTGCCCAGGGAAGCCGTCAGTCTCCAATAGACATTGTCCCTTCCCAGGCTGTATATGAGGCCAGCCTCTCCTCTCTGAACATCTCCTACAACGGCTGCACATCTATCAGCATTTCCAACAATGGGCACTCTGTCGGGGTAGAGTTCGCTGACTTTGACGACAATGCAGGTGAGTGTTATCTAACCATCTGAATTGGGTGTAAACATGGATCGCAATTGATTCCTGCAGTCTCTCTATTCCATTGAGGCAACTTGAATATGACCGTTTCCAAAAGATTTGGTTTGAATGCCATGTGGAATAAAATTAGCACGTCATTTCTACAATGTAAATGTTTGTTTGAGGATCTGAAAAAACACACTATCTTTGCACGGAATGTAATGTCTAAATAGCACAGAACTCCATTCGGCCTGACTCCGCCTGTGATGTCTCTGTTTTAATCTATGACACTGACAATAGGTCTTTAACCAGGTGCTGGGTGTTGGATGCAGAGGAAGGAGAATTTGCCTAGGCCCTGACACAAAGGGCAGTTTTCATGGTCTTGGTTGTTTAAATCTCTTTGTCAAAACCTGTGGCTTTCTGATGGTTCCACTGCTTACCAAAACCAAATGAGTTATCCCAGAGTGGTGGAGTGTTGGGGCCGTGAGGGCAGGTCACAACTTTACAAGCAGACCATATTGCAAGGTCCATCGTCTGTCATGTTCACACAAGGGTTCTCACAAACTCTCTTAAATGACTAAAGCTATGTGTCTTAAAAGAATTCGTCTCCAACCCGCAACTGCCAAAGTGGTACAATATATCAAGATGATGTCTGTGATGTTTATTGTGAAACTTAAATGTAAATTTACATATATATATACACACACACACACACACACACACACACACACACACACACACACACACACACACACTTTCTTATATAGTGCCTTTAATTTTCTATTGTCCTGAGCTGTACAAACAAAATGTAGGCGATTGTGATTTAACATTGAATCCCTTTTTATACAACTGCATGTTCTGTATCTGAAGTAACTTTAATGCAATTAACAGACATGGTATTTTGTCTAATTTGGCACTAGTCCAATAGCCCAATTGCAGGATTAGAAAAAAAAAAACCTCTTCCTTGAACCTAGCTTTCCTTTAATCCTTAACAGCAACATGTCAAACCAGTATGAGAATGGATTATGCTCAACCTGCAGTGCAGAGCAAAGTGGAGACTGTTGAGGGTTTTATTATTCCTCGTACCCTTACTCACTTTCATTTATTATTATTTAGGTCCCACATGTGCAGTGTTAAAAGAAACACATGTTATTTCAAACTTAAATAGGAAAAAACAAGACCTGGACATGTAATAAGTGGTATAATGGAATGCAAATGGTCTAGTCTTCCCAGAAGGTCCTCGTTCTTGGGTGATAGAGATGCTTCCGTACTTTTTCCTAGGAAAATATTTACAAAACATGCTCCCGGGAGGGAGTAAAGGTTACACATCAAATCTATCTGAGTGTTTGGGGGCGAACAATGAAGTTATTGAGAAATGTCTTTGTTGCGTTTGATTGCAACACAAGTAAACATGAAATTCTTCCACTGAGAAGTGTATTTATAAATAGAAACTCCCAATGTGACACCAGAGTGACTGAATGTACTGGTGTTAGTTGGAAATCTAACCTGCAGGGGTTAGATTCATAAGTAATTCGGGGGTTGGGGTTTGACTGGATAGTTTTTGAAGTATTTCCATTAACTCTTCATGTTAACTTTTAATAACATGTTTGCATAGTATGCAGTTCCATTCAGTGGATGGAGATTGTTATTGCAAAAATTATCTTCAGCTTAGAAGTCTCTAATGAAAGTCTTTGTGCTTGGGCAGTGATCCAAGATGGGCCCCTGGAAGTCCCCTATAGGTTGAAACAGTTCCATTTCCACTGGGGAGGGAAGAACAGTCATGGCTCAGAGCACACCGTCAATGGGAAGTCCTACGTGTCTGAGGTAGGAGCAGAATTTTGGACTGATCGACGGGATGAAGCTCTGGGTCAGCAGAGAGATTGCCAGGCTTATGTCTATTTAAATACACCCATATCCTCCCATGTGACATTAAACCACCTATTCATTTGCAACTTCTTTCTCCCTGAGAACATTGTTTACTAAAGTGGCAATATTTGGGAGAAAGAAGTAATTGTTTTGGAATAAGAGTGTCATGAATGGCCTTCATGAATAGATTCCAAGATTTTTGTCCAATCCTTACTTATTTTTATAGCCCCTGAGAATGTGTGTAAATGCAGAGTGCACTAGTCTTTGTGAAAGATAATGAGTTGAAAGGTGGAAAGCTGTGGGGCTGAACGTTGCATTTCCCTTTTCTCCGGTCTCGTCTGCAGCTTCATCTGGTCCACTGGAACGCTACAAAGTACAAGACCATCCAGGACGCCTCAGCGGCCCCCGATGGCTTGGCTGTCCTCGGCATCTTCATTGAGGTGAGAGAAGGGGTTGGCGGCATTTGCATTTCCCCATGGCTTTATAAAAACAAGTTGACTACACTTTATTAGCTTCAGTACTATGTTCACTGCAATTGACCCTTTGCTGTCGAAGTAATTTGAGAAGCCTTCAAAAGGTACTGTAGCAAAGAGCAGTGCTTTTTATCATGCTGGACAAACTCTTTCTAGTTAAAACTCCACTTAAAACATGCAATGCCAGCTGCCTTTACTGAAACTGTAGAACAGGTGAATGATGGGGAATATTTTCTCTGCTCCATAAAAGCGGTAGTAAGATGTAGCTGACCTTTACTGAAGGCAATTCTCAGATTTCCAAAGCAGTAATTGCAGGTTGGCTACCCAGAGTTTTAATGTGTAGGGTTTCAGTTTTGATATCTCAGAGCAACTGAAATCAAATTAATTTGGTATATTCATGAGCTTGCACTAGAAGAATCTTTCAAAAGGCCAGTACCATCATAATTAACATTTGTTTTTCTCCAAATCTTCTTTAGATTGGGGATGAGCACCCAGGTTTGCACAAACTAACAGATGCCCTATACATGGTCAAGTTTAAGGTAACTTTGCTTCTCTCATTTAATGATTTCCAAAAATCTAATGTGAATAAAATAAAATAAAAAAATCCCTATTTGCAGTTTGAGGTATGAACTTGAAAATAATAATTAACTTCTAACCCTCCCTTAAACATCTGAACAAGGTTTCGTGAACTGCAAACTTAAATGAATTTAATTGGGCTTTAAAACAAACATTCTTTAAATATTAGGAACATAGTATAATATATATATATTCTGGGAATAGGTATTCATCTTCCTTTTTGCACCTATGGTAATTCTTGTTTTTTTTGGCTATTAGGAAACAAAGGCAGACTTTAAGGGCTTCAACCCCAAGTGCCTCCTCCCCAGTAACCTGAGTTACTGGACATACCCCGGTTCCCTCACCACGCCCCCCCTGCTCGAGAGCGTCACATGGATTGTCCTCAAGGAGCCAATTAAGGTTTCAGAGAAACAGGTGGGCCCTTCCAAGTGTGCAAACCCAGTCTCCCTACCCCTTTATCATATAGTATATCACTAAACAATACTGTGGATATTGATACAGGCTGGTCAATGAGACTGTCCTTGTATAAATCCTGTTTTTTGTTTTTAATTCCTTAAGCTGTGCTGAGATGGTTCAACATGATGGTTCGGCACGAAATCCATGCTTGTTGAGGGAATCGTCAGAACAAAACTTAAATAGTTATTTATACTATTAACACTGCAAAACTGTCACAATATACAAACCATGAATAGGTTATCAGCCGTGAAGGAAAGTCTGGTTATCGCTTCTGATTTCACACACCCAGTCATCACGTCCCTCAGTCTGTGCTTACTTTCAGTGGTCAGTATATTATAGCTAAAATGCCAGCCACTTTTCTCTCTGTTACACTGTAAGATGAACAATATATGTTAGACATGTTATGGGAGTGCATTAATGAATGAGAATTCAGCTGACTCCTTTAACATTAGATTTCTCATATTGTATGTTAAATCAGCCCTGAACCATTTTATACACTTCATTAACAGCCTGTGGAGGTAAGCAGTATTAAATGTTGATGGAGATGTTTTTTCTTTAAGCAAGTATCCTGTCAGTTTTTCTACATTTCATGCTAATTTTCTGAAAGTGGGGAGGCAGCCTTTGTGCAGATGTTCCAGTTTGGTAAACGTCGATCGACAGGAAATGGTGTGCATTTTTCTTAGACAAATTGAAACAATTGAATGGTTTTGTAGTCCTGTTGGCTGCCAAAAAAGTAATGTTCACTTTAAAGCATTATTTTTGTCTTTGGACAGGGCTCAGGTGAATACAACACTCTGTGTTACTCAAGATACTTCTTGCTAGTTGTGTAATTGACCGCTGTCTATGAGAAATCAATTTGCTGAGGAGGATTTATGGCAGCTGCAGTGTCTTAAAATAAAGCCTCTGTGGAGGGTCACTAATCAAATTGTATGGGAATCTGCCACCGAAATCTGCCTGCATTGCTTTTTAAACCTTAAAAACTACAATTATTTCTACAGTAATCAGGGATGCATTGGAAAGACAGCCACAGTTGCTTTTTCCTATTCAGTTTGATGCATATTCTTTTTTTTTCTGCCCCTCAACAGATGGAGAAGTTCCGAATGCTTCTGTTCACGGGTGAAGAGGAGGACCGACGCTGCATGGTAAATAACTTCCGCCCCCCACAGCCCCTGAAGGGCAGGAAAGTCCGAGCCTCCTTCAAGTAATAAAACTCTTTGATTGTGACACGGGGACCCCAATAAGACACTGCTCACAGCCCCAGAACCACCAGCACTCTGCATTCTCATCACCTCCAGCTGAGCCTCCCACTGCAGCCAATAGAAGAAATGCCTCCTGTACTAAGCTGCATTTCCAACAAAAACGGTTCCCATGTGCAGCAATGGAGCCAGTGTGGTCAAGAAGAGGGATGTGTCTAAATTCAGCCAGGTCGTTTTGTTTATTTTTCATCTGTATTGTATCGAGGCGCACTTTATAAACACAACACAATTATGTGCAGATGTTACGCACTGAAATATGAGTAGTGGAGTTGGGAACAACCACATTAATCTAATCTCGAAAATCTGGGCTATTTTGCAATTTATTACAGGACATAATTCTCTTCCAAGAAATGCAGAATCTCCTTCCCTCTCATTCTTTGAATTTTATGCCTTGCACAAACCCCCCATTGCAGAACCTGATCACATGATGTTCTATTTAGTTAATATATGAACAGGCTGATTTTTTTTTTTTTATCAGCTTTTACTCCAGTGCAAAACACTGAATAACCTGTAACAACTTTCTTTGTATCATGTGAGTGGATACTGAGGATGTAGTCAGTGGTTCTGCTTCCTTTCCTCGCAACATAACATGGCTTTGATTGTTAAAGTTTGTCAAACAGACATTTAGTGATAAACTTCAGCAACAAAAGCATCATTTGAAATGTTAGTCTATGTTTTAATTTCTTAAAGTAGTCAGTTGATTATAAGAGCCTTAGTAGTTGTAGTCAATGATGCCTACATATGCAGAACATTTTGTATCTGGATTTGACATACTTACCAGCAATGAATTGACTTTGCATGCACCAGTACTTAGTTGGAATCATTAGTAGCTAAGATTACAAGAGAAAAGTTACAGTGACAGCTGCATGGGTCAAATTCTACATCTAGGGAGAATTTGCATTGCCACAAATGACAAAGGGAACATGCTCAAACTAATGACCTGAAACCATGAATTATTTTCTGTTTCCATTGCCAGTCTTGATGTGCATGCATTTCATATAGTGGTTTTTAGAATGGTCAAGGAGTTTAAACTGTATATCAGGTAAAAGGTATTGTTTTTACAGGAAATGTGATGTATCAGTATGTACTGCCATATGTAGTGTACAGAACTAGAAATAATAATCGTGTTACATGCTCTATGTGTAATGCAATGTCATTATGTGTAACCTTCTATATAAGTTAATGGTTTATAAGAAGCATGATGCAATTATAGCTAGAACTGGGTCAAACAATTCCCAGTTGTCAATGATCAACTTGTCATTTGTGCAAGTGTCTTAAGTGCAAGATTAGGGTTTACATAAAACTGTTTTATGGAAAGGTGTGAATGTATTTAACTATGAAATTTAATAGTTTTAATCTTGAAGTCCAGTTCTAATAAAGTTATTGAGTGAATGAGAGCTTTGCCTATGCATTTTATTTTATGTACAATCCTTACAATTCATGTGTGGTTTGATCAGCAGTGTAATTATGTGTGGACTTAATCAGTTTTTTTACTGATAACGATCCTCTAACAATTGTATTATTATATATTAAAAGTATACATACCTATATCATAAGCTTTGCTGATAATCCATATGTTGTGCATTGCCCACCTCTGTTGTCATGCAAGAAGTTGGAACACATTGATCTCAAAATGTAAAATGTTAATTCTACAAAGTGTCCAATGCTAGCAAACCACCACGATTAACAGACAGGTATATGTAACTGTAATGGAACCAACGTCAACCCTAATCTAACCACGTTTCTTTACAGAGCCTGGCCACAATTATAGGAATAAAGACAGCACTAAGATGTGCAGAGTTGCTGGTGAATGCTTTTAATTGGACCTTTTTAGTTTTCTTTTGCACACTTTGCTGCTAGTGATTGAAAAATCAGCAAGAATGTATGTTGTGGTGGGCATCACCCCCTACTAATCTCAGGTTCTTTCTACTTATATCATCCAGCTCAGATTAGCAACAGGCTTTATTGTAATTTAACATGCAAACAACTCACTGAGTTAATCTAGAAGGGGGTTACTGATGCAACATAGTTTGGGTTTCTATGTATAATCAGTTGTAAATATTTCAGTTGGAATTAAAACTGACTTGATTCGGGGGCTCTGTCACACCGAAGATCTTTTGAAATCCTTTTTCCAGATCACCAAATGCAGAACCTGCAAGGGGTGATTAATCTCCTTAAAGGCTTGCCCCAGAAACAAGCTAACAAAGAGGAAGAGGTGCCAGCAGCGCTGCATCTCTTGCCTTAATCATGCCCCAGTTCTGTCTTGCAGGCTATTAATACCTGGTTCTAGATCATTTTCGTAGCATTCCTTCTTACTGAGGACACACTTTTAGAGCATGTGAAGCAGGGGAATTAGTTTGGCTAAACACTGCCAAAAAAATGATTTTCTTATTCATTTGGGAATCTCGCTTGAAGTGAAAGTGCTTGGCTAAGCAGTTCCTCCTGGCACAGTTATGTTAAACACGTGAGTCTCTGAAGGAGAGAACTGCTCTACTCCATGTTAACAACTTCATCCTATCTCAGTTTCCAATTAGCAGATTCAGTCTGTTGTGAAAATGTAACACAGAATACAGTACAGGGGAAATAGAACTTTATTCCCTTTTGTGACCCTGTGCACTACACTACAACCATGAATAGTGCTGTACTTTTATTTTTGCTCAGTAGAACAGTGTTCTTCAAAACTGCAGGAAAAAAGAATAAAACAGATTTTAAAAGAGAGTGAATTATCTCAAGCTAATGGTATAATAATAGTGTTACTAACTTGAATGTCTGTTTTAATTGAATTGCATATTGAGTTTTCGTAAAAGTGGGGTTTATTGTTTGTTTGTTTTGTTTTTGTTTTTTACTCGTTGAAGACCGTTATCTTTTTAAATGTTGTTTTTACTTTCTGTGTAACAACAATAGCTGTAGGATTTCATATATAACTGTAATTTAAAGCAGCGAGTTTATTTGGCTCAGTGTAATACAGGCTCCAAAGAGGGGGGAGGGGGGAGGGGGACGACACTGTGTTTCTAAAACTAAAACGACCTATAAATTACAGATCAAATACAACCATGGAAGGAATTTACAAAGGTTCCACGTAAATTGCGTGCTTGTGTCGCCACCTTGTGGGGAAATATGTAGCAAATCGGATTTATACAGAGTGGGCAACCAAGTTAGATGTTGATAGATGCAGCTATTGTATCACAATCAGTGTGGTTAATATTTTGATGCTAAAAAATAAAGTAAGGTCATGAAGATGTACCAGTTGGTGTGGGTTCATATTAATGTCTACAGCAAACTCAAAGAAAGTAAGTACTGTTCTGATCAATAGCATTTCAACCTGCAGTATAAGCAGCCGACCAACATTAGGTTTTCCTCAGTATAAACGGATAGGATTTGGATACAGATTATTATGCGGTGTAAGGTGCAGCTATTGAAAACAGAGCATTGAAAAAGGACCAAAAAGAAAGTACGCAGAAAGAGTACACAGAACTGCAAACACAAGTCAAAAAGGAAGTTAGAAAGGCCAAGAGAGAAATAGAAATAAACATTGCTAAGGGAGCTAAAACCAATTCCAAAATGTTTTTCCAATATTACAACAGCAAGAGAACATTCAAAGAGGAGATTAAATGTTTAAGAGATACAAATGGCAAAATCGTAGAGGAAGAAAAAAAAATAGCAAATATGTTAAATGATTACTTTTCACAAGTTTTTACAAAGGAAGATACTGACAACATGCCCCACATGTCATCCAGTTCCTATCCAGTTTTAAATAACTTTAGCATAACTGAGGCAGAAGTGTTAAAGGGACTAGGAGCTCTTAAAATAAACAAATCCCCTGGGCCGGATGAGATCCTCCCAGTAGTACTCAAAGAAATGAAAGAAGTAATTTACAAACCGCTAACCAAGATCATGCAGCAGTCTCTTGACACAGGGGTGGTACCGACAGACTGGAAAATTGCAAACGTAATACCGATCCACAAAAAGGGAAACAAAACTGAACCAGGTAACTACAGACCAGTAAGCCTGACTTCTATTATATGCAAACTTATGGAGACTATAATAAGATCCAAAATGGAAAATTACCTATATGGTAACAGGGTACTGGGAGACAGTCAACATGGTTTTAGGAAAGGGAGATCGTGCCTAACTAACTTGCTTGATTTTTTTGAGGATGCAACATCGATAATGGATAATTGCAAAGCATATGACATGGTTTATTTAGATTTCCAGAAAGCTTTTGACAAAGTCCCACACAAAAGATTAATTCTCAAACTGAATGCAGTTGGGATTCAAGGAAACACATGTACATGGATTAGGGAGTGGTTAACATGTAGAAAACAGAAAGTACTGATTAGAGGAAAAACCTCAGAATGGAGTGTGGTAACCAGCGGTGTACCACAGGGATCAGTATTAGGTCCTCTGCTATTCCTAATCTACATTAATGATTTAGATTCTTGTATAGTAAGCAAACTTGTTAAATTTGCAGACGACACAAAAGTAGGAGGAGTGGCAAACACTGTTGCAGCAGCAAAGGTCATTCAAAATGATCTAGACAAGATTCAGAACTGGGCAGACACATGGCAAATGACATTTAATAAAGAAAAGTGTAAGGTACTGCACGCAGGAAATAAAAATGTACATTATAAATATCATATGGGAGATATTGAAATTGGAGAAGGAATCTATGAAAAAGACCTAGGAGTTTTTGTTGACTCAGAAATGTCTTCATCTAGACAATGTGGGGAAGCTATAAAAAAGGCTAACAAGATGCTCGGATACATTGTGAAAAGTGTTGAATTTAAATCAAGGGAAGTAATGTTAAAACTGTACAATGCACTAGTAAGACCTCATCTTGAATATTGTGTTCAGTTCTGGTCACCTCGCTATAAAAAAGATATTGCTGCTCTAGAAAGAGTGCAAAGAAGAGCGACCAGAATTATTCCGGGCTTAAAAGGCATGTCATATGCAGACAGGCTAAAAGAATTGAATCTGTTCAGTCTTGAACAAAGAAGACTACGTGGCGACCTAATTCAAGCATTCAAAATTCTAAAAGGTATTGACAGTGTCGACCCAAGGGACTTTTTCAGCCTGAAAAAAGAAACAAGGACCAGGGGTCACAAATGGAGTTTAGAAAAAGGGGCATTCAGAACAGAAAATAGGAGACACTTTTTTATACAGAGAATTGTGAGGGTCTGGAATCAACTCCCCAGTAATGTTGTTGAAGCTGACACCCTGGGATCCTTCAAGAAGCTGCTTGATGAGATTTTGGGATCAATAAGCTACTAACAACCAAACGAACAAGATGGGCCGAATGGCCTCCTCTCGTTTGTAAACTTTCTTATGTTCTTATGTTCTTATGTTCTTTCTCTTTCAGTAAGCGGACACAATAATTCCACTGAAAGGTTTGGCCAGGCAGTCGTTTTAAAATGACTAAACTCCTCGTGATTTGGGGAACATGCGCACAGCAGTGCCTACTGCTCTGCACCGGGCCTGGCAAACAGCCAAAGAAGATATTCCGTGAGCAGCGGCGGTGCAAAGTCTACACTCTCTTTCTAAGCTGCAGGCTCACACAGTCGGTGCTGACAGCTGTTTCTTGATGTCAGAACGAAGCCTAATTGATGTCATTCACGACCACCTTTATTCCAGAAGGGTTGACGAGGGGCAAATACCTGCTACGTGTGAGATTCAGCTCAATGCAGCCTTGTTGATAACGATATGAATAACAACAACACTGAGGATTGTTTACTTACCAAATAACTTTGTTTAAGATCAATGAACGTGGAGGTATTCAACAACAAAATCGTCATGATCTGTGAATGCACGAACCGTTGTTGGTGTGTTGTGGGTTGGATTTAGTTGTTAAGTGTAACTATATGGAATACAAACCCCAAACTCCACGACCACGAGTCATTTATTAATATTGTTACATCAGCGTGTTTATTATGTATTCTGTAATATGGTAGAGACAGTTATAAACTGCAATAATAACTGTAATATGAGTCATACAGTTTTAAAATGTATTGTTTACATAGTTCAGCCCACCCCCCCTAAAATCAAGCAGAGATTGATAATTGCATACACACTGTGTCCATTAAGCCAGACTTAGAGGTCATTTATGTGATTCATTACGCATGGATTGACTGAGATTGTCCTGTTACAGTACTTTATTTATTTAACCAGCCCTGGGATACCATGAGAAGTGGATAACTGAGTGTTCTTTCTGCAACTTTTCACATGGCCTTCTTTGCCATAACAACAAGCGTTGCACAATAATGCTGAATGTGCTGCACCCAACTAAGCATTATTGATAGAGAGGTGCATCAAATCACATCGGATGAAACTGAGCACACCGTGTGCCGACACATTATGTGCATAATGCCCAACCATTTTCAATTTACCTTTGGACATCCTGACATGTATCTAGCTGAGTAACAAGATTTGGACCATTAGGATTGTGCTTGTGAAGCACTTTATTCCTCTACAGGGATAAACAGAGGTACTGTAATTAATTCACTTTGTCTTGTCAAGTTAAGCACTCAATACCAAGCAAAACAACTTATTGGATGCACTAGTACAATAATAGATGGGCTTGAGTGAGTTACAAGAAAATAATTCCAGCTAGGGTTTCTGTGACATCATAGATTACGAGACCAAAGGGTATTATTACTATTACAGGAGGGATTACAGTATAGTGCTGTCCTCTGCAGTAGCCTGTAATTATAGAGTAAATAGGGTTTTATAGGGAAATCTTTTACACTGGTATTTATGGTATATATATATATATATATATATATATATATATATATATATATATATATATATATATATACTGTAATCCCTATTATGTGCTGATATTTCTGATTACATGCGTGATCTGGCGTAAATGGAATGAACATTTAAAAAAAAACGTGCTATGTCACGGAACCTTGGTGGCTTTTTACTATCTGATTATGTACAGTAACTTGTACTTTATTATCTCTCTCTCTCTCTCTCTCATATATATATATATATATATATATATATATATATATATATATATGTGTGTGTGTGTGTGTGTGTGTAGTACTGGTATGGTATTTTAGGTAATAATTATTCTATACCACATTTTTTGGAACAACATGTGCGAACAAACTTTTAAGATTAACCTGTGTGATAACATTAGTACTTAATGGATTTGTATTGGTTTTCCAATACATGAATGTTGATATGAGACAAAATCCAAACTATATTTGTCTTCTTGAAAAATGCCTGTGGAATACCATTACCAGACAGCCAATGTATTCAGTATGCCCACACAGGATTATTAATATGTACGACAGGTTGGATAGTCACATGACATTTCATTTCTCTAAGGTAATACTTTTCTACCAAGAGGTTATTGCTACAATTATAAGAGAAAGAATAAAGTGGTAACATGTAGACTTTTTAAAATTTAATTTACCCATTAAAAAGTGAGCTGTTGTGTCACTGAGGGTTGCATTTCAGTGTTGTAAGGGCTAGCTACTAAAAAAAAAAGAAAAAAAAAAACTGCTGGTACTGGCAACAGTGTTTCTATTGGAAATGTTTTAGAGAGTTTTTTTTCATTTGTAGTCAAAAGTTTACACACCCCAATGGAAATGTATAACTTCTTGAAATTTCTCTTTCTTTTGTAGCTTTTGTGATGAGGAAAGTTACAAGAAAACTCAAAAAATACTAATTCAAAAGTATTCATGCCCTGACAAGGAAAATTAAACTAATAGCTAGTTGAGGCACATTAAGCAATAATATCCTGTTTTAAACTATTAGGCTATTTGTCAGTGAGCTTTTGGCATGACTTTTTAATGATTTTTGATAATTCTTCAATGCAAAGTTGTTTCAGTTCATTCAGATTCCAAGGACTTCTCTTGTGCACAGCCTTATTCAACTAATACCAAAGATTTTCAATCAGATTTAGATCTGGACAGACCGGGCCGTTCCAGAACCTTGATTTTATTCTTCTTTAACCCATTCAGAATTAGATTTTAATGTGTGCTTTGGATCATTGTCATGTCGGAGCGTCCAGTTGCACTTTAAACGAAGTTTTGTAGCGGAGGGTTTCGGATGATTAGCCACTATCTTTTGGTGTGCTATGGAATCAATTTTTACCATGTATTGGAACTACATTTCCTGTCCCATTAGAGGAAAAACAGCCCCATGGAAGGATATTACTACCTCGATGCTTGACAGTAGGTATGGTGTTCTTTTCTTTGTACGCCTCACCAGACTTTCCCCAAACATAATGACTATCAGCATGACCAAATAGCTTGATAGCTGTTTTGAAATAGCTTGGACCATTGAAACATTCACCATGCAATACTCGACCTATGGTTGAAATGGAAACCCCAGTCTCACTTACAGTCAATTCACTTTGAATATCTTTCATTTACTTGACTTCGTGAAAGACCCTTCTTGACGAGTCGATGAACATACAGATTGATATTAGCTTCTAGAATCCTCTGCTTTTTTTTTTTCCTCTGATTTTCTCGGCTCTGACTTGTTTATTTGATTTGTCCATCTTTCTAACAGGGAGTGTCTACCTTATCTATTTGAATAATCTACACGTACACAATAGCGAAAGCAAAAAAAGAAAAAAAAAATGACGTCTTATATAGAAGAGCATTATATCCTGTTTATATCATCTTCTCCTCATGCATGAGATTCCTAAAGAGATTTTTTTTTTTTATAAAGGAAATGAGAAATGCTTAAACTATGTCGTTTTTTAAAAAGTCTGCCTTAATAATTTCATTTTCACTTATGCTATAATCTTTAAGTTTTTGACGTATCACACCAGCTCAGATGTCTGGTTTCCAATACTTCATTGCAAAAGTTCTGTAACACACGGTTACACTTGTTTCGGAGAAATGAACAAAATTTTACATCTGACACTGTTTGCGACCAATCACAGGGAAAGGCAACAGAGCATACTGTATTAACCAATTGGGGTAAAGTCGGTGGGTGGGGCTTTTTGGTGCGTCACAAATTGTGCGGGAGGAAGTGGTTCAATGGAAAATAGGAAGAATTGTTGACTGTGGACAAGAGTGGACGTAGAAGCAGGTGGGGAGGTTTTCATTACATCAAATAAGTGGGGGGGAAAATTAGTTATGAGTGTTTATGAAATTGCAAGGATTGCATTTAGATAATGAAATGCAACATAACTGTCTATTAAAATACGATTTCTTGTTTTTGTTCTGTAACTTGTAAGACTTGATTTACTTTACTGGTTTCGTTAAATTTTCTACCGATCCTTTTCTGCCTGTGAAAAGTGTTAAACTAATTCTGTGATTATTTGACCGCTTAGATAGTAGTACATTGTTTTTCGGTACAGTACTATTTCTTTGTGCATAATCTAGAAAGTACATAACCGAACTTTCAGCCGCCGGTCATACATAAAATGTACACCAGGTTTATAACTTAACATATGCGTATCTTATATTTAATGTTAAATTAACATCTGTTAAGTGGAAATTCAATTTATATTGCATAACGTATTATTCTACACTTTGGAACTTATAAAGTTTGCTACGTTATTTTAGACCGTGTACCATTCAGAGGTGTCAAAAAAGTGTTGACACGCCGTGAAATCAGATTCTTAATCGATAGCTGGATTTGTACTAGCTGATCAAAAACTTAAATATCCACGAGCTAACAACATTACATTTACTTCCTTTCGTCCAAAAACAATTAATGTAAACGCCTCTAAATGTTGTCAAAGCCCTACTTTACATAAAAAATAATTGAATGTATACAGCGGGGTGCAAAATTAATTTATTTTTGACATTTGCCGTTTTTTTGTGTTTATTTTATAGAGAGCCTGCTATTGATGGCTTTAGGCTTTGTAGTGAATAGGAGTTTATCAATACAACTTTTGTATTTGCATAAAGGTGATTTGAGCAAAATACAGTGCGTTCTTCTTGTGTCTGAACTGCTAGTAGTTTAGTTTTACAGCTGCAATAACTTTTAAGTTGATCAGACCTATGTTAATCATTAATTAGACAAATACACACGTATAGGTGTGTTTTATTTATTTTTTTAATTGATTTCTTAACTGGTTTTAATATCAGAATTTTTTTTTTTTTGTGGCACGGAAATACAAACTACACCGCTCGCTGTAGCTTTGTTACATAACCCAGGGTTAATGAGAGACTAAGGTTTCAGAGCTTTCAAAAGGAGCTTTAAACAGATAATAAGAAATCCAGATGTTGCAGTGTTTTTACAGACATGTAGTCTGTCTGGGCTTAACCCTGCATGTCATTGAATGTGGAAGAGGGAATAAAGCATCTTATGAAAAGGAGCATAATAAAAACTGGACTAGAAAGCTTGAAAAAAATCCAAATGGCTTGAGGAGTAATCTTTTTTCTTTTTCATTTAGGTCTGCTGATATAAAAAAAATCCAAACTGTCAAGGAATTCACTCTGCTGTCAGCACAGGTGACATTTCAAAGATGTTAAGCACTGTGTCTTGCTGGATTTTGCACTGTGTAAAGAATGAAGTTGTTTGCATGCGAGGCCAGCACAGAATGTACACCAGGTGTCTCAGCCCAAACAACAACAGCAGCAGCAGCAGCAGTAGCAGTGTGAAACGGAAGAGAACGAAGCTGCTCAGCTCTTCCTCACAAATCGGTCTCAGCGGGACCAATAACAGCGTCTTCAGCATGCAGAACGTATTCAGACACTCGTCGCTTCAGTTCCAGCTCACTGCAGTGCAGATCAACAGGATTCTCCGAGCTAATGAGCAGTCGGTCAAGATCCCGGAATTTGACGGCAAGAACCTCAACCCCGTGCTCAAGTTCGAGAGCAACCAGCTTCCAGCCAACTCCCCAAACGAAGACCGCAGGAGCGCAGCCACCTGCCTGCAGACCAAAGGAATGATGTTTGGGGTGTTTGACGGGCATGCAGGGTATGCCTGTGCCCAAGCAGTGAGCGAGCGTCTCTTTTATTACATCGCTGTGGCCCTCATGTCTCAGAAGAATCTGGAGGAGATTGAATTCGCCATGGAGCACGTGAAACCAGTGCTGCCCATCCTGCAGTGGTACAAGCCCCCCAACCATTATATCTACAGGGAGTCTGCTTCTCTCTACCTGGACCACCTTCGGGTTTTCTGGCAGGAGCTGATAGACCATGACAATGCAGAGGGCATGAGCACGGGTGATTCCCTGGCTTATGCCTTCAAGAGACTGGACTCTGATATCTCCCTGGAAGCCCAGGTTCCCCTGGACAACGACATCATGAGGAACATGGCCATTCAGGTGGCGTTTGCTGGCTCCACAGCCTGTGTGGCCCATGTGGACAATATTGACTTACACGTGGCCAACTCGGGGGACTGTCGGGCAGTCCTGGGGGTGCAGGAAGAGGACGGGAGTTGGTCTTCTCTGCCTCTCACACATGATCACAATGCACTCAACCCATCAGAGCTGGCACGAGTCAGATCTGAACACCCTAAATTGGAGGAAAACACAGTTGTAACCGGGAACAGATTACTGGGTCTCCTAATGCCTTTTCGGGCTTTCGGGGATGTGTGTTTCAAATGGAGCAAGGAACTTCAGCAGAGCATCTTAGAGAATGGTTTTGACTTGGAAACCCTGGACATCTACCACTACGCCCCGCCTAACTACCTCACACCGCCCTACCTGACTGTGGATCCAGAGCTGACCTACCACAAGCTCAGGCCCCAGGATAAGTTCCTCATCCTGGCTACTGATGGTCTTTGGGACATGCTGAGCAATGATGAAGCAGTAAGACTGGTGGCAGAGCATTTAACCGGCATCCACTTAGAGGAGCCTGTGGCTGCCAGTGAGAGGCAGGTCAAGCTTGGGCAGATGCATAGCCTGCTGCTGAAGCGGAGAGCCAGGGCAGTGCCCTCACGTGATCCTAACGTGGCAACACACCTGATCCGCCACTCCATTGGTACCAATGAGTACGGGGAGATTGAGCAAGTGCAACTGGCTGCCATGATGAGTCTCCCTGAGGACCTGACCAGGATGTACCGGGATGACATCACTGTCACTGTGGTCTATTTCAACTCGGACCTAATCAAAGCACACTATAAGGAGAACAATTTACGTTTCTTGTAGCACACTGCAAGAATGTGTTCCGATGTTGACAGTGGACTGCAATTTAATATGTATTAACTGTCCCCTGACAAGCAGCATTGTGTGTATTCAGGGATGCCCCCTATTAACAGGGATTTTAAAAAATGAAGACACGTTTGAGTGTAAGTCAGGATGGGGAGAATTCATCCATTCAAAGATTATGACATTTAATGTTAACACTCCCTGAATGGGGGGGGGGGGGGGGGGGGGCATCAGCACTGCTACAGAGCGACAATCTTGCCACTGGTACGCACCGACAGTTCTTTTATGACGATATGATTCCTCAAAACACAATGCTCCCTCAATCGCACCATCATAATGTATCAATCTCTTTGTACCACTGAATCAGAGAAATTATAAATTATAATGCAGGGCCCTGGATTGTGACTAAAATGATTACAAATGCAACAACAACAAAAAAACATTTTGACAAAAATGTTGCATCTCCCTTTAAAAGCAAATGTCAATATTTATATATATATATATATATATATATATATATATAATATATATATATATATATATATAAGGCGTTTATACAACAGAGTGGTCTCTTAACTTATAGATTGAAGTCATCTGATGTCTTGCAACAGTTGTGATGGTAACCAAACGTGTGAGTACTGCTGTGTAAAACAAAAGTAGCATAAAATGAACAGTTGCATTTAAAACGCGTAGAACAAGAACATACAACACATTAACCACAACACTACAAATACACTTAAGGTTTGTGTATTGCACATGTGCCATTAACAAAATGCCCTGGAAACTTAAAGAAAAATAATTAATGAAGGGCTGTAATGCAGCAAAAAGGGCAATCGTTAAACAAACAAGGAAGTGAAAAGGTTACCGTACCAAGCTGAGAAAAGTTATCTTTATGAACTCCAATAAACCAATGTTATCTTTTGTCAAATCGTAGTGTCTAAGTAAAGTTTTGAGTCAACACGCCTGTTGCGTCTTGCATCCCAGATATAATAGACTTAGTTACATCGTTTACTGTCAGCAGTATGATTGAAATGCACAAGATTCCAGATGAGCTGATAATATCTCTTCAGTCAAAGAAGCAGGCACAGTAATTTAAGAGCACCATTACCATTATGTAAAACACTATGTAGTGTGAGTTTTGTACTAAAGCAGGGTCAGCTGTTGCAGGGAAAACAAAGTTTATTTCTTACACTGACCATTTGAAAAAATGTGACAGCAGAACACACAGAAATCCTCTGGACTGTAATTAGGAAGTGTACTATGCACTGCAGCTTACTTGATCAGGATGTCACTAACGCTGACCATGGCAGCTGCAGCATGCTGTCTTCATATTACTGTACAACTCTACACAATTAAAAGTGAGGTCACCAATTCCATACACAACACTTGCAAAATATAAACATGCAGAGTTCATGAATAGATTAACCATTCAGCAGAAGTAACCAAGTACAGACACAAACCTGGTTGTAATGGGGTAGGTCTTGATTTTGCAACAGCAGTTTAAGATTGCACATAGTTACTGGTAGACCTGGTGGTCCCTGCTGGAAACACTGGTACTTTAGATGAAAAGTTTGAAAACCACTGTTTTTAAAATGTCACTGTCCTCAGCAGCTGTCTCTTTCCTTGCCCTTTTAAAAGTTGCTTCAGATCTACAGTACCCGTCATTTTCCTTTGAGAAGTTTGCCATTCTTTAAGTTTAACTACTTACACCTGCGCTTGATTAGACAAACCTTAAAGAGAAAAAGCTCTGTTGTTGCAACTTAGGTGCACAGTAAAATCTGGCATTGGTTGAATTGCAATGCAATGGGAGTCTCATTTCAATCCCTGTTAAAAATATGTTGACTTTCCGGTCATTGATTTTTGAAGTTAGTAATATTACAGATGCTATTAATAATCTCTCTTTTAGAAGCCCCAAAAACTCTGATTGTGCCAATCTTACGCTGATTTAATGGTTCCCTGTGTGCAGCTGTACACTATCTGTTAAAAGTTAATTGTATTGTAGCTTAAGATGTTTCCAGTTCTTATGTTGTCCCCAGCATTTCAGCCCTTTTGTCTGATTTTGTAAAATTGTTAATGGAGTATTATAACGAATATATAGTATTCACAATATTATGTGAATTGTGTATATATACCTTGTTTTATAAATGATTTAAACTAATGCTCCCATGTTTGTTTTGTATTCTCTTCAAATATCTAGCAAGACATAAGTAAACCTGTTGCAGTAAGTCGCCACTTGGCGGAGCTGTTGTGAAGGAAATGCTGTCAGTGTAATAAAAGAAATCGCAGCAGTGACACATTCTGTTATAGATAGGGTTATAGATATGTCAGTTAAATACCACCCAATAAAGAGTTATGTGTCAGATAACAGATGGGATATCCGAATGCTCCATTGTCAAATTCAAATAGTCTTTACTCAAGTGCAAATTGCAAATATTTTTGGCACTGGGAAATTCATATGTTAATACTGTACAGCAAGAGCTGTAACAAATACATTGCACTTAAATACAGACAAATTGAGCAATAGTATACTGAATCAAAAATAAAGAAATGCAAATAAATAAAATAATACAAAAAACGAAAATCTGTGGGATAACAAATACAAAAATGTCAAGTGCTGAAGCGAACCAGTTCCATTGCTTATTGGCATATTATGATTTCGGGGTCGGCTGCGCGTAATATTTGGGTAACCTCTGGCAGCAGCATCCTGAGGAGGCACTGCTGTGAGTTATTTACGGTTTTCCATTTTTGCAGACTGTTGTAACTGAAGAGCCTCATTGATTATCTAGCTGGCAAGGCTTTTCCATTATTGTGTCTGCTTGGATCAGAGGAACACTAAACCTAACTTCACCTGTGCCGAAAGCATCTCTGCTGCAGCCTGGCTTTTCCATTGTTTTATTTTAGGGTCTCATGAAAAATAAACAAATGTGATGTGTTTGTTTTCCAAGGGTTCAGCATCAGCAGCACTCAATTAATGCTGTGTGTGACCGATTTTTTTTTTTTTTTGTTGAGTCAAAGCAATCTCACTTCTTAGAGTTACAGTAGACCTTATTTTGGCTATCAATTTCTGCATCTGCGAAACTGGCTTCTTTAAATTGCATCTGGGAGCCTCTGAAAACACAGGATATTGGAGCATGTAGGTCGTTAATGACACCAAACCATCACATCATGGATCCTGTAACGTAAAATGCATTCCGATTCCAAAAATACCTTTGGCTGTTTCGCTGTTTTTGAGGTTGTAATGAGGATGTTGCAAAAACAGGCAATGATATTTAATCCATTATATTCAGCAGAAAGAAAAAAAAAAACAAGCAACAGAATTAATGTCTGAGTTTTAAAAATACAACACAATTGTTGTCTTATTGGCACCGTTAATTTCTGGTATAACAAAAAATAAAACACAGAAACCAATAAGATTCATAAGACACAGAACAGCTTGCGAGAACAGTCCCTACAGAAGGATACTGTGTGTCTTAGTGAGGATTCATTTTTCATTTTGAATATGGTCTCTACAGTCCAGGATATGTTCCTATCATGTGGTTTAACTGAACCACATAAACCTTCAAAATGTCCTAAATCAGTTACATATTTAATTATACCTATTACATGTGGAATGGTCCTTTAGGGATAGAATTGCTCTTCCGTGATTCAGGCACTAATCCAGTAAATATCCAGTATACTTTTCCTTTTGTATTAATGCTGTGCGTTCTCTTTCAGAAGTGTATTCATGCATGCTCCACTTTGCTTTGCTGTGCACAGTACTGAAAAGATTCAAAGCATGTCGACGTTTGCTTAAAGGCAGTGGCTAATGCATTTCCTAGTCTTTTAATAATGTAGCAGTACCACAAGCAGAAATAATAGAAATATAATAATATTGGCTGGCTGGCTGAATAAAAACAACTACATGAATATTGAAATACACTGTTTTTAATTATAGGAATACCAGCACTGGGATGTCATAATAAAAGTGCCCTGGGGTGGAATGTGATAGAATCAGGGGCTAAATGCTACAAAATGTGAGGTACTGTATGGGCATTCCTTAGCACACAGTTTTGAGGGTATCAAAGTAGGTTATGGGGACCAACGTTGGCATGGGAAGGCCTGCTCTTAGTAAGGCCAATAAAGCTGTATTTTCAGAGATGCTTTTGCAAATTTACACATAGCATTCACTATTATAAAGCCTCATAACACTCAGCCACACAAGCAGCTCTTACTTCAAGCCTGATTTGACAACCCCCTGCCATTTGTTATATAAGTGTGTGTGTGTGTGTGTGTGTAAACAAGACATGAAGGAAATAACCCTTTCAATATCAAGTTGAAGAATACATCGGTAGTTACTTGACTGAATCACTTACATATTAAACAGGTCCTAATATAATACAGTGAATCACTTACATATCAGAACTGTGTGTATAACTCGTACAGCTGCTGCATGACTTTTCAATTCTAAAATTCGAACTGACTTGATCAGTGTGAGACCAGTTGCCATGGTGCGCTGTATCCTTGGTTACAAACAAATATCCAAATACTTTGAGAGCATGCTCTAAGTGTGCACGGGGCAATACGTTCATGGAGTATTCTGTTTATATAACAAGTACAATTTACGGAAAGAAAGCCTGTTTAAACCTAAATTAAACATCTGAATTCAGGGAATGACTTTCCTTCGATCAAGCGCACCGCCTCTGCAGCTGCTGCGAAAGCTATGTGTCATTCTGTCATTAGGTTTGATAGATTCCAGTAATATCTTGTAAGAAAAGGTTATTCTGCTTGTTGCGTTGAATATGAAAAGTCTTACAACACTTGCTGTAAAGTAAAATGGATCCAGTTACTACCTGTTGAGCATGACATCATGCTCTATTAAATGATGAAAATTTAATTGTTTTTAAAAAAGAAAGACACAAAAACAGAGGGGATGTATTCACAGATGAACCAATTCTAAAACCTTATCCATATTGTCTGTGTGAATTGTCTTCATCATGAAACTGTATCTGTTTCAGTGAAAGAGAGAAATTAACATTCCTGGTTATGTCTTTCCCTCCAATGTGTTCCAGACAAGAGAGCTGGCAAATTGGGATGCGTATCAACACATTTGGTATGGTTCAATGAGTTTTGAAAGACAGTGAAAGTAAATGGGTCCACTGCAGTAAACTTGCGGGGAGATTAACCCACCTTTTAGCTCAGACTGGTCAGTACTCCCTTTGCTCTTGATAGTACCCTCTTTTTTCTGGCTTGCTCTATATTCTATACCTCTCAGTCTACCACAGTATTTTCTACTTTATATCTAATTATATGGCCATGTTTCCCATGATAATTCCCATTAACTTCAATTCCTTTATATCATTAATAAGTTAATCTTTCCGGTGATACTGTGCAGTATGATGGGTAAATTGAGCAGTTCGTCACGCATGCTTGTTGTCCCTTATGTGACCACTCATATATCTTAATTAAGGAAAGGTGTGAGTGGATGGATGAATAGGGTTGCAGACTTGAAAACAGCTTTTGATTCACCGGCGATTGTTTCCTTACATAGCAACTAATGTGGAATAACACTGGCCTTTTGGGAATCCCCTGCCTGGCTAATGGGGGAGTCATGTGACCGACCTCCAGGGTAAACTTACATTAGCTCAGCTAGCTGACTGACTGTGCACAGGTGGCATTTACAGTAACATGAGTTATTAGTTACTGAAGTAAACTGATTCATTAAATGAGTTGCCTATTAGTGTCTGCCAATGCAGCGATGACAAAGTGTTTAAAAAAAAAAAAATCCTAATGGAGTCTAGCTAGTTTATAATAGCCCAGCTAAGTCAGTGCTACTTAACTGGATGAAGCAAGGTCATTAGTTTAAACAGACAGCCTAGGAACTCTAGCTTAAGGTACCCTTAGTAACAAAAAAACAACCCCAGAGCATTTACAGCAATGGCAGCACAATGGGTATGGGAGAAATTTTTCAGCGACACTGATACAGTAACATTCTGGTAATGGTCTGCTTATATTTCAGTATTACTACTGCTGTACCATTCTACTGTAGCTGTGATATAACTACCCCTCATATAGAACAAATGCATTATCACTGTACAGAGAGATTTCAAGGACTCCACCTGTCCCTGTGAAAGTGCTGGGTTTTTTTAATCGTTATTTTAAAGAAGGGAACTTTTTTTTAGCATTAAATGTTATATAACAATAAAAGTTATAGGATTCTACTGCAGGGCCCTGCAGCGTGACTGATAATCAGTCTGTTTATCTTCCAGATCACTTGCTAGAACTGTTGAATGTTTCCATTAAGAACTGGCAGATGACTGGATCTAAAGTTAAAAGTGAACTTCAGGAACTGAGATAAAATATTTTCCAGCAGTTTTCATATAAAACGTCAGGCTCAGCTGCAAGGCTTCTCGCGCTATCTCTGAACCGCGGCCATCAACACGTCAGAGGGAGCTATATTCAGCAGGGTGTCACCCATGTGGTAGGGGGGGGCCATCAAAAATTTCCAGATCTACAGGTCAAAAATAACAAGCACTCTCTTTTAATAATCAAACATCGGCTATAAGAAGAAGCCATTGACCTATGGTTGCGCAGTATCATGTGGGATTTATTTCGGGACCCGTGTTGACAGCATCACTTAACTCCTCACCAGTCACTGCTCCACAAGGCATGCTCATATGTCTATCTGAGGTATGAATGCAGGATATTAAGAAAATATTGGCACACGCTTTAAGTGTTACTGTGTATGGCACTGGGGAGATGCTATTAATAAATATTGCCACTTAAGCATTCTATTTTTAACCAAAGTGTTTATAATTAGCACAGCTTACAAGGTGAGATTTATAATTTTAGTATTCTAATTTTCTATCCATATCTTACATCAGGAACAAGTGAATACGCTTCTAACAACTGATGGTAAATTGTTGCCCACTGAGCCCCTTGCTTATATATCTTCAATACCCACTAGCGCAATGGTGCTACATGTAATGTTTATTTTCTACTACAGTGCTGTAATTCTGCAATAATTACTGCCAAGATTGCTTACAAATTGAATGAGAAACCATGCTTGGTTTTGTCTTACAGTAGGGGGTTCGGTGGTTATTTAAAGAGAGAACTGGGATTTAAATCAGTGGTGTAATTGCATGTTGCTTGCCCAGCCTATTGTATTATATACTGTAAATGTGCCTTGTTTCATTAGTGAGTTCATTCTGGAACAAGCTGAACCAGAGCCAATATTGAACCATCATCGTTTTTCATGTGTGCAATTGAAACAGTGCGGCATACATTAAGGGAGTGTTTTTTATTATTATTATTTTTGTGTCTAATTTGTGTTGCAGATATAGTCATCCAGAATCATTATGCAGGTATGAGAAGGACAATTGGTGGTGACCCCAAGAAACACATAAGTAGGTTGCACAGTAGAAACAAGGTATTTGTTCCTCCCTTAAAGTAAAGGTGATTAGAAAGTAAGTACACCTCTGGACGAACATCCACTCAGGTTTCTCAGCTGTTCTTTTTAGAAAGGTTTTTGCCGCTGTAAACCCTATCCCAGTTTCCAGGGAATGTGTTTGATAAGGCGCTGTGTGAGTATCTATTCTGCAGCTCCGCTAATGTGAGAATACAGCGACAGCCAGTGCCAGGGTATAGCAAGAACAACACCTCTAAATGTATAACACTGATGACAGCAGGTCACAGAGTTAATTAAAACATTTTTAAACGCATGTCCTGCAGCTGTAATAGGAAATTCCTGCACCCCGGCTGGTAAAAACATACAGTAGGGCCCCTTTATTAACACCTGTCTACACGCCGTGGTGTTGAGCTTGTTCTTCGGGTATACCCTGGGCCCCTTCATTACTCTGGAAAGCCGAACGACGGCTCTAGTTTACTTAAGCATCATGTGGATCAAGTACTGATGATAGTTATTACTAAACCTGATATTAAATACAGGACCTAATAAAGCGTCCCGCATTGTATGTGGCTCAGCAATCTAAACCATGTCTCATATCAGAGCTGCATATTGAAAATTGATTCCTTCCTCTGGCTCTGTATTACAACAATCTAGCTAAAATACGCTAAAATGCAGCCTACCTGTATCTTGGTGTGCATATTTTATATGTGACTGCTTTTGCGAACCTTCTAGTATGTCTGTCTGTAATACATTTTTTCTTTCTTGGTGGGTGATGTAAATAACCTGACCTTTTAATGAAAGATTAGCCCAAAATGTTGGGGCTGGAGATAGACTGATGGTAGTTTCTCTTCGCTCAGTGCACTGTAATGCTGTAGAGGCGAAAGGTGAAATGAAAATAGAGTGTATAGTGCTAGAGACATGGGCTCCGTTTTCCGGTTGCTGGTGGTTATATAAGGTTTGAAACCAGCAATGTCTATGGAAAAACCCATTGAGATCTTTTTTTAATGGTCTTGGACTCATATTTATCATGTGTTTTATTGGAGTTCTGTTATTGCCGTATATTTGGAGAACATACTGCAATAAAAACAAAATGAAAGAAGACAAAGAAAACAGTACACCAATAAAAGCAAGTACTGTACAAACGTTACAGCTTTAATTGTTTAACCCATCATCACAGACCGAGCATGTAGTGTGTGTTGGAGCTGCTGTCATTTCACAGGCCAGATTAGAAGGCACAGGATATGGATCCAGGGAGTGGCTACAGGGCTGTGGATGGCGTGGGCTGTCTGACGTGTGAAGTGATTTTCTTTTAGTCTCTGTGAGATGTGTTGGTTTGATACAAAGGTATCTGATGAGTAAAAATAAGGGAAGATAGCTGAAGTGTTTACTATTGCATTAAGGCAGGCTTCTCAAACCCGGTTCTGGGGACCCCCTGTGGCTGCTGGTTTTCATTCCAACCGAGCTCTCAATTACTTAACTAGACCCTTAATTGAACTGATAATTTACTTAATTGGACCTTTTTACTTGTTTTCAGCACTTAAACAGTTGCAGTTCAAGTTACTTATCAAATGTTACAGATAACTTGAAATATGCAACTGTTCAAGAGCTGAAAACAAGTAAAAAGGTCTAATTAAGCAAATTATCAGTTCAATTAAGGGTCTAGTTAAGTAATTAAGAGCTCGGTTGGAATGTAAACCAGCAGCCACAAGGGGTCCCCAGGACCGAGTTTGAGAAGCCCTGCATTAGGGCCTGTCTGAGCAAAGCAACAAATATTACAGTATACTAGAACTGGCTGAGTTTGAAATGAGCTGTTATCATGTGGTTACATTATCAGTAAAGGGTACCCCTGGGAATTCTATTTTGTTATTGCTTAATCTGTTGCAGTGGTACTCAACTCTGGCCCTTGAGATCTATTCCAGTCCTGGTCTTTATTCCAACCAGGTCCTAAATTAGTTAATTGCCTCTTAGCAGCTTCAGTTAACTACATTAGAACCTGCTTGGAGTAAAAACCTGGACTGGATTGGATCTCGATGGCCAGAGTTGAGTACCACTGATTGTTGGCTGGTCTTTGGAATAAATATTCCACTGATCAACATTTTGAAAATAAAGGATAGATTGTCAATGCTATCGTATCCTATGTGTTCTATTCTATAATTCTATCTATTGATTTCACTGTTCAACTCCATACACTATTTAGCCTTAGAAATAAGTTAAAATATACTGTATTATTTATAATAATTACATTTTTTGTTTTAACATAATGATTAATTTACTTTAGGTCTGAAAATGTTATTTAAAAAAAAGATTAAGATAACCGATTATTAATACAATTGTATGAAAATAAAACAAAAAAATTTTAAATGATAAAGTCCTAGTTTAATTACACAAAACCCCCTTGCAATTCCTCCAATCCTCCGACTCTTTATTAGGATCTACATCCCTCAGTGAGCTCTAGGTATAAACCAAAGGCTACACAGCTGGCACTGTTTAGAACATAAGAACATAAGAACATAAGAAAGTTTACAAACGAGAGGAGGCCATTCGGCCCATCTTGTTCGTTTGGTTGTTAGTAGCTTATTGATCCCAAAATCTCATCAAGCAGCTTCTTGAAGGATCCCAGGGTGTCAGCTTCAACAACATTACTGGGGAGTTGATTCCAGACCCTCACAATTGTCTGTGTAAAAAAGTGTCTCCTATTTTCTGTTCTGAATGCCCCTTTTTCTAATTCACTGTTTAATTCACTGAGATTTATTAGTTTGAGGAGGGACAAAGAAAAATCTCATCTCTCAATGCACTTTTTAAAAAAAATGTATAGTCTTTCCTATACACGCTGAGCTGTTAATTTTTATTCCAGGGAAAAAAAAATAGAACCCCACAAATAACCTCAGTGATGGAGACGTAATGCTTTCCATAACTCTTCACTCATCTCACTCTGATGCAACTCCCATTTAAAGCACAAAAACAACTTGACCCTGTCCTCCAGAGGGTTCATTTGGTCCCTGGAATCCAGTAAGCAATGTTCAATTAAGCCCTATTGTTAGAATGATGAGTTTGCCCTTTCTACATTTATCTCCCTTAATGGAACAATAACCAAGGCAAAAAAAAAAAAAAAAAGTTTTACTTGCATCTTTAGCATTGACATGACAACAGTCTTACCAGTACATTATCTTCTTGTTGTAGTGGTTTTATTTTTTAAATTGACAATTACTGATACACTTTTAATATTGGTTATGTTTAATCATGTTGGATGATGCAAAATGGTAACCAGTTGCATAATTACAGCCTAGCTTCGCAGTCCTCTCTCTCAAACTGCACGAAATTACAACTCCAATACCAATCAGGGTCGAGGTCAATTCCTATTTTTCAATTCCAATTCTATTTCTGATTTTTTTAAAATAAATTTCCAATGCAAATTCCAATTCCTTCAAATGAATTCATTAGAACTGAGATTTTTGAGCCAAATAATGATTGTGACTGTTCAACTGCTTTCATTCAAAGCCAGTTTTCATTGGCTAACGGTGACTTCAATTTAAGTTATTTGTTGCCACTGTGAGAGGCTTGTTTTAACAAACCTCAGTAGTCTCCACATATGGGAACACCTCCTAAGAGAACACTTCGGCTAAGGGAACAACCTTGTGGTGAAACGGAGATCTCCCATTGTAAATGCTCTGCTTAAAGGAAAAGGAACTTCGCTTAAAAGAACACCTTTTTTTGCTAACCGATTCAAAACTGATACAGTACTGTTTTGTAAATGTATGCCCACGCATCATGGCATGAGTGATACATTCGTATTCATATCGTGATTTGCCTTGGCATGTTGTTCCGGTGGTCAACTCTGTCTTAGAGAACACTTCGGCTAAGAGAACACTTTGGTTGTTTCCCTAGGGGTGTTCTCTTATCCGGATACTACTGTACTGCAAAAAAGAAATACCAGGAATTGACCCCAACCATGATAAAAATAAGATACCCTACACACAGCATATTCTTTTATAGCATAGTTATGAATAAAAAAGGCAGCATTCTATACTGTTGTATTGTGTTATGATACACTTCTAAAATGTGCAGTTATACCTTCTTCTTTTAGCAACACCTCTTCTATGGTTTAATTATTTTACCAGGTTATTGATGAACACTTCCCGGGTACTGGTGACTATATTTGGTCATGGGAGCTGTTTAGGGGAAAGCAATGTTTTTAACAAAACAAAATGAGTAATCACCAACTGCACACACCAACGCCTTCTTCTTTGTCCAGACAAGTGTGATTATCTTTGCCCAGATCCCACTGCCAGTCTGCTGGATTGTGCTGCCCTGACCTCCTACGGTTCTCTGTTTCTAAAAAATGGAATTTAGATGACAGACGCTAATCTGATTATTCAAGCGTTCCTGTGAGGGGGGACTTAGGTCAGCCAGGATGTCCTTGGCTCACCATGCACCAGTGACCCCTGTAGTCTGTCTGGGTGCCTGTACCTCTAAGGTGGCTGCATGGTGAGTCTGTAGTGGTGAGTCGTGCTTAAATAATAATTGGACATTCTAAATTGGGACAAAATAATAAAAAATAATTGGCGACTAGTAAGTTAAAAAAAAAAAAAAAAAAAAAGATGATCAATTATGAACCAAAGAAATCTTAAAGAAATAGTCAGGGTTGAGCAGCCGATGTGTATATTGGAGCAGCATTTCCATTGATGTTTGGCTAGCAGGTGGTTCCAAGGACAGTTCTGGCCAACATAACTAGTTCACTACCTGAATTCAGAGTTTAGGTTATTTTATGAGTAACAGATTTCCAATGTCAAAGTTCTCCTTCCCTCCCATTCTCCAGTTGCTTGGTCTTGATATGGATCGATTGCTTATCTTCTGGAACATGTGAACAATGTCCTGGTTGCAGAGGTAATGGTGCAGACAGACCCTACAATCAAGCCCCTTTTAATAAACTCAGTACGTGCTTCTGCTCATCTTACTAAGAACTAGGTTGCATACGTTTTGTTTACCTCTTATGCCTCCTATATTTCCTAAGTTATTTACAGTTAAAGTGCTTTGTTGAATTTTGTTTGTGAGAGTGCAAAACGTAGTACAGTGATCAAAGAGTTAAGATGGAATGATCATAGCTGAACATGCATGAAAGTCTTTGGGTGTTCCAGTAATAGAAGCCATGCCTCCCAGTTACTGGCACTTCTGTGTAGCAAGGAGGGTTTTCTACATTTTTTAATATTAATACCAAACTAAACAACAAGGCAAGTAGTTAAACAAGCTTGTTATTTCATCCAGACTGCAGGTTCGGGAACACATCTCAGCTAGTCCCCTGTACATCACTGTCACTAACTGGAAGCTGCGTCGAGCATTTCTGGGCACTACAACAGCATGCTCCTGGAGTCATGACCCTCCACTACTTGATGACTGCTGAGATTGAAAATGGCCTCATCCTCATGTGTTCCTGCATTATTTCTGTAGTTTTCCTAATACAGTGGCCACTCTCTGTGCAACCCCCTTCTTCCCCACTGTACTGCATGTTTCATGTTGGCTGGTTTTATCATGCACAGGGCTTTATACTTATCTCACGGTATTCATTCTATTAAACTGCTTCTCTTAAGAGTGTTCGGCCAGGTGAATGCAGGGGCCTTATCATGGGGTCAGAAAAGCAAGGATTATCCAAATATTTTCTCTGCTGACTTTATGAAATGTATGATGCTGCATTTCCAAAAAGAAAAGCAATCCTAAATGACTTGCACTGTGGGCAGGGTGTGGCATTCCATGACACACACATTTACACGCATTTACTATCCATATTAGTATTCCTCATACACACTCGTTTATATCTTGAATATTAACATGCTCAGAAGAGTTCAATAATGAGAGACTGGAATATATTGTCAAATGTATTACAGCCATGACACCCACTTAAAAATATATTTTAAATATACATAGTAAAATATATATCAGATTGAAATTTATATTTTGCAGAATTTGATTTTTAATTTGCATGGTTGGATATTATTAATAATACCTATAACTATAACTATACCTGTTATCTGAAATAGTTGTCTGTACTGTAAGAGGAAATAAAAACAAAAATGAAAAATGTAGATGTTGTACCCTGAATAAAAATACAAACTCTATTTTTAGCTCTAGCATTACCTTATTTCAAATTGCAGGCAATAACATGCTGTTCCAAAACCCCAATTAATACATTGGGAAAATGTATGTGCTCTAGCCTCTTACCTTTAGCTATAGCCATTAGGTTGAAAATATTTCTGTTGCTTAGCAAAATAAATATGAAGTAGGCCTTAAGTGCTTCTTAAACAGCCTGTTTATACACCCACAAAGCTGCATGGATTTTTTTTTTTTTTAATATTCATTCCTCAAATTACCTAATTTCAGAAAACAGTCATTTCAGAAAGCAGAGAGGAATATAGATTTGTTCAATTTTAATGGGCTTTTTAAAAAAAAGAAAATTACAATTAGAAATGACATTAATTATGTTCTAATAATACAGGATATGCAGGAGATGAGGTACATGTTTAGAGCCAAGATCAGACATCACCAATAGCCTAAAATGCAGGGCAACCACATGATATTTCCTCAGCATAGTCAGAGAGCACATATTCTGTGAACTTCTGTTTGGCAATAGAGGGTTTTTTTTTTTTTCTGTAATATTATCACTGTAAGTAGTGAAATAGTACTATTAATTTTTCAGACAGTCTATGAATTCCAGGCTGTGACACACATCTCATCTTGTTCTCAAACACATTGCAGCACTGTCATTACTGGAAGTTGCGTTGAGCAAAGAGTATTTCTGGGCGTATTGACTGCATGCTCCTGGAGTCGCAACCCCTGCTACTTGATGACAGGTCAGATTGAAATGGTTCTGTGCCTCAATCAGCTCTGACTTAACATATACGCAGAAGTGTGGTTTACAGCAGTAGAAACCTATCAGTTGTAGCACTGTGGTACTGTATGGTAAATGCATGGCTGATCACAAGCAACCATAATACAACTTAAATAGTCCAATCAAAATTTTTAAAAATCCTTTATTTCACCTGTGCACCTTTTCTTTTATTGAAGATCTTTTGGTTCTTTGCTTGAACTGTATTTTATTCTTCAATGTGAAAGCCGTCACTATAGAGACAGCATTGCTGCTGCTTACTTGAACCTATTCCCTGCATGCGCTGGAGTTTAGGCTCTATAAAGTTGTAGTGTAAAAAAAAGCAAGTGAAGATCAAAAAGATTCTCTGCATGCTAAAGGGGGACCAGCACAAATGTTAATAAAGATATTAGAGAATGGATTTTACAGCATTGGATATGCATGGCACAGCATGCAAAATTACCACAGTAAAGCAAACACATTAGTTTGTGTACCCCTTTTTGGGTTTCTACACTATGGAAATAAGAGGCACAAAGGAAGGTTGAAGTTTTGTTTTCCACCTCTGTGGCTCTGATCTAAGTTGGCATTGATTTTCATTGCTCTTGCCAAGTACCATTCAACAATGCCAGCAGGACAAGGTTGGGCATCTCCGCTACCCATGCCAGGAGTAATGGAATGAAACTGATCTCCAGTCTGTGATGAATCACATTCTCAGAAAGCCTGTTGACCCATATTAAATTAATTACAGTAAACAAAAATACCCCCTTGTTTGTAAATGTTTCTCAGTCCAGTGTACAAAAAAATAATAAAATAAAAAGCACTCAAATTCAAGAACTTCATATTTCATTGAGTTTTGGAATATTTACTTTCTTACATGTTTTATATCCTGTTATGCGTGTCATGTATAATTTTCTATAGCAGTTTCTGCTTAGACTGCTATTAACCAGACTTAACAACTAATGATCAGTTGATATAAACCATAACAGGCATCTGTACCTTTTAAATATTAAAAAGTAGGACCACAGTTGTCATTTTACATGCTGTTAATAACAAAGTTCCGCTGTAGATACTCTGTTGGCTTTGCCAAAGTCCCCTTCTTTTATTTTTTAACAACTTATTTCTTGTTAAAAACAACCACTGTTTGAATCAACTGAAGAGACCTCTATGTAAAATATTTTGAGAACCACAAGGGCTGCTTCTGAAAAGGCTCCTGTTTTGCGGGTTCCCCTAAGATCAGGTGGCATTGTAACAAGACGATGTGTTCAAATTAGAAGTGTGCTGGTCACAGGAAGAGGGCGGGTGTCTCCTCTACCGTCAGTACATTTGTAGCTTTTCTGCTGGAACACACAAACAAACAAGACAGAGAAGCCCTTGAATTTACTGTCACCCACAACCTAGTGTAAGCTTTACAACTTTGCTCAGTGCATCAATCTTTTTTTCCTCTTGGAACAGAAACAGTTGATCAGTGAGAATACCAACTGATCCCTTGCACATGGTCCATCAAAGTTTTAATATCAGTAACAAAAACAAGTTAGTATTTTGTTATTGTGCAGGAATAGTAATATTTCAAGTGCCCTTCACAACAAAATGGTATTCAGAACAAAGTGTGTTGCCATGTGCCCTGTTCAAAACAGTCACTCTCTCTCAGGTACACAGTCACAAACAGAATTTGTTTTATTTTATTACATTATTTTTTTTTACCATTGATGAATAAAAGTTAGCAATTTATTCAAAAATGAATTAAAGAACAAGTATATTAAAACATAAATACTAACACTGTCATATTGTTTCTGTTGTAAAGGGGTGAACGCTAATGAAATCGTTTCATACATCTTATATGCCTTGCAATGATAGATGCCATTTGCATGTGTAGTTTCTTTTAGCAAACATGATGTAAAAATATATGGCTGGTACCAAATTAGGTTTGTGGTCCTTACTTTCAGGTAGTCTTGCACTTCCTGGGAGTGAAAGTGGGAGGTAATATTATTGTGTTCAAAGTGATTATGATTTACTTGTAGATGTGCATTCATTTGCAAGTTATTGGTTAAGCTGTAATCTTCGGTGGACTAAAAAAAGCCCTTGTTGACTTATTGAAGCTAGATCCTCAATGAAAGATCACTGGTCTGCAAGCAGACTTTAGACCCAGGCATGGAATTCGCTTGCCTTTATTATGCATTGCTTATTGACCTGGGGTCCGTCTCTGCTGACACCACTCATGGTCGACTAGTTGAGAATGACTGAGTAACCTGAGGGCAATGCAGATGAAAAACAACATACAGTAATAAAGAGAATGGGGACTGAACATTTACAGAACACATTAATGAAGTTGTATCTGCGAAAGAACTTGCAGTTACCACAGAGACTGTTTTGTGTGGGTAGTTGTTTGATCAGAAAGGGAGCACCTGTTTGTTTGTTGGTCTTCAGTAGTTTTGTATCATTTATGATGTGATACAGCCGCCTGAATTTGCTTTGCACCAGTATAGAACAGCACCTGTTGAGATATGCTGTGTATATAGTAGACAATCATATTGATTTCTCTTTGTATTAGATAATTTGCATCAGGTGGCTTTTATCATAGTTTGTATCACATGGAAGTTATTTAATTATTCCTACTTACTCTATATACTATGCAAATATTGAGTTGTTTTTCAACCCACAAGAGGTCAGAACAATTATCCACGAGTTGACCTTGAGTGGGATGGAAATCAGCTTACAGCTAATTTTATATTGTTTACAATACATAGTTATGTATTTAATCATAGTTTTATCAGCTTGTTTTGTATGGCACCCTATAATTATGTTATATATACACTGCTGTGCAAAAGTCTTAGACATGTTGAATTTTTCTACTCTGATGCATTATGAGCATCAACAGTTTACTCAAAGCCTCCACTAGTGTTTTCAACTATTATAACAACCTTGACTTTCATAAAGAATGAAAAACATTGAGTGAAATAGCTTGCATCACTTGATTTTCAAGGTGTGGTATCTGAAGCATAATCAACAAGTACAGAGAAACATCATCTGTAATTGACAAACCCAGGACCTAAAGCTATATCAGGCTCATTTCAGTGAGCTGACCTACTTGATCAGTTAAAGCTCAATACAGACATTCAGACTGTTTGTCTGCAGTCCCTTGGCTCTGAACGATACACATGGCTGTGCATCTGTGCTCCTCTGCATTGTGAAACATCTCGTTTTTACAGATATTGCAACCCTTCATTTTTGTTTGAACAGCTTACTCACAATACTATTTTCTGATCCTGAAGACTGAGAATCAATGTTTCTATTAGCAAAGCAAGTTGCCTTTTTTTCACCCGTCAAACCCAAGCAATGGATGCTAGCAAGCAACTGAACACTGGCACCTGGACTAATAGGGCATCTGACCAGTAGGGGTCAGTGACGAGTGATGAGAGGAACAATGAAATGGACAAAGCATTGGTGCTTTTCCTAGAGGAGCCACAGCAGACCTGGTAATATTGAAGGAAGCTTGTGTCAGACACACTTTTATTATATATGGTGTTACAGATTGCATTCTGCATGTGAAGGCATGATATCCTACCTGAGAAAACTTCTTGGTCCAACAAACTTTATGGGATCCATTCAATTGATCTTAATGGCAGTAGATCAAATGCCAAAGATGTTTAAAAAACATAGATAGATGTGGTTCAGTGATGCAGATAAGACACCCATTGCATATTGTAGCTGTTTAAACGATTCCAGGTTTTACAAGCCTAAGTAAGCTTAAGACTAAATAGGGACACCTGCGCTTTTCCCAAACCAGGCTCAGGTACAGTACATCCAATTAAGTTCATAGTAAAATCTGGCATGGCTGAAACTGCTCTTGGAGTCCGTTATCCCTCCCTGTTGATAAGCTGGCTTCCACAGACCCCCTCCTTTGTGCTCCGACAATATTACCTGAGTGAAACCGATTCTGTCTTGATCCTTCATATTCTAATTAACGAATCAACCCATCTGCTAAACTCCGCTCAGAAGCACACACAAGGGCTTTTCAGGCCTCTGTCTAAATGACAAAATAACATTGAAAAATTAGCTGATCAAGGATTGCAAAATGCTAGAAACCATTGAGCACAAACAAGACATAAACCATTGAGCACAAACAAAACTAAAACAATTAAACAAACAACAGTGACCAGGAGGACAGTAAAACTGGCTTTATTTAATTTACACTTGGAGGCAAACACCTCTTATTAGCGGTGCATTAGCCATCAGAAATCATTCATTTGTCACTAAGCTGTGGATCTACTGGGAGCTGTCACAGACTGTCCAGTGCCCTCTGTTAATAATAATCACACACATCTTTTTAAGGCAGTTGAATTTCTAACATCAGATGTAAGATAATACTTTATTAAATACATTTTATTTGATTGGACTATCCCCTATCCCCTTAGAAAGCTGAAGGGCACTCATTAATATCTTACTTTTAGCATCTACATCCTCATTCAACAGGTGCTAGATTTGTTCTTTTTATCTATCCACTGACATATTTATTATATATACACCAGGCAACTGGGATTTCATATTGGTTTTAAATACCACTACATTAACACTGATGGTTTGTGAGCAAAAAAACACCCCCACATTGTATGGCATTGCTAGCAGATAAGCCATACTTCAACCACTGCTTTTAACACAGATCTTTTGTTTAACTAGTGTATGTATAGTATACTCAGTTTGATATCACACTGTTAAATAATATAATTTATAAATATATAAATAAATCGTGGTCTTCAGTTTGATATTGCAGTTACATTATTTAACAGTGTGATATCAAATGGAAGACCACCTTATATTAAATTATTTAACAACGATCTATTGTATAGATAGGAAGCATGATTGACTTTAGCTTGCTGTGCTGGTTATCTTAGCTGTGGCTAAAGGCACTCATTAGTTATATACCTTTGTGGATTTATCGTTTAGCAATTAAAGTATTGACATCATTCATCTGGCCAAGGCAGTGTCTTGCATTTCATCTTCGTTGTGTTTTCTTTAGTTACGGCTGTGTTTGCCACAGGGCTCCTTAGGTGCTATAGGTGAGTACTGTAGGTTTCATGACAGGCTGTAAAATGTGGGTGAATCCTCTTCTATGCTGGGCGCTATGCAGAATTGTTCAAAGGGATTTTGTCTGGGTTGTCTGTTCTCTTAGCTTTCAATTTTGCTAAGCCTATCATTACAGCAAGGCCTGTAAGAAACAACAAGAAGTGAAATTTATATACACATATATGTATATATATATATAATATATATCTATATTATAATATATATATTATATATAATATATTATCTTATATATATGTGTGTGTGTGTGTGTGTGTGTGTTTGTGTATATACACACACACACACATATATATATATATATATATATATATATATATATATATATATATATATATATATATATATATATATATATATGATTGTGAGTCGATAACACTGTGAGCAGCAGGTACTACATGCCTGCTCAATTGCCTGGCTGAGTTACGTCCACACCAATCCAGGTCCGTTAATCCCAACTGGGTAACAACTATGAAATAGTTACAACCGACTATAACACCGGGTGTAATTTGGACCATCGGGACCGTAGCCTGTTTTACGGCCACCACAAATTTTGGCATGGCTGGTAAAAGGGAGCATGTGTCGCTAGTCTGGGTTTTTTTTGTTTGTTTTGTTTGCCCGCCTGAGAACTTCTGAGGATTATCTACAATAAGATCGGAACGGGATAACGTGGTGGTCCTTTGCATCTGCAATTCCCTGTTCTCTGCAGGGGCTATGAGGAACGGCCTGTCCGCTGCTGAGATTCGCAAAGGGACTGGACTGCAGAATAAGGGTAGGAGAAGGGTTCCTAAAGAAGAAACCCAAAACCCAGGTGGAATTACCTATTCACCAACTGGACGGGGTTATTGGTCCGGTTGGTTTACATCAGCAATTTTGCTTTGGTGGTTTGGTTTTTGTTTGAAACCTTGTTTGAACTGTTTACTTTCTTTTGGACATTGCAATATAAGAGCCAGATGTATAGAATACTGGAATAAAGACTTGCTTTGTTTTGGAAACTACTGTCTGTTTTCTTCGTGTTCACCTACCCGCTCACTATATATATATATATATATATATATATATATATATATATATATATATATATATATATATATATATATATATTTCTTCTATGTAAGTAAAAATACAGATTTAATTAGAAAGCCAAGTTAAACTTTTCTCTCGTTTTTTGTAACTATAATACAATGAACATAAATAAGAAATTAGCTTGGATAACTAAGGGATGACCTGAAAGCACAACGATGTTGGGCATTTACATAATAATGATGCAAACTACTGTGGGGTGACATTGAACAGCAAATGCAGCACATTTAGTAGTGCAATAATAGTGCTAAGGACACTTGGGAGTACTGTAAATGGCTTTGTGAATTTCCACATAGCACTTGGTGACACCTGGTGGCGGAGAGTTATAATTGTGGAACATATTTTAAAGGTAAAATCTCAATGCTTTGCTCATTATAAAACAAAACAAAACTAAAAAAAACAAACATTTAAAGCACATTATTAATGAACAATAACATGGATATATTATGTGAACAACTTGATACAATGCATACTTAAAATTCCCAGGGTTCCAAATAAAATGCCGAAAGCAGACAGCGGAGTTGGCTTTCCCATCATTTCCAAGACTTGAGTCCTGCAGTAGCCTCGTTCAGTGCACTGGCACACAGTCACTGGAATCCGGTCAAAGACAAAGAAATAAATACATGAAACGCATTTAAAATTAATTCTAGGTAAATGCATTACAAAAATTTTTGAGATGTCCTTGGAGCTACTTTCCAACTCAGTATATCCACCAAGTACACAGACTGTTTTCAAACGTGAATTATGGCATCCTTACAGTGGTTTTAGAGAAGCACTAAATAAGAAACAGTGTGATTAAGATATAAAATGGACTAAACATAAATCTAGGTTATGCTTGTTTTGTTATGTGGTCCTGTACGTATTTAAAGCAGCTGTAAGTATAACTGTGCCATAATTACAAAGCATTCCTATTTATTTTTTGATACACTGAAGATTCCCCTGTGTGGAATGTTTTTTTATTCCAGTGGCTAAAGAAAAGGGCTTGTAACCAGGAGGTCCCCGGTTCAAATCCCAGTTCACTCACTGACTCACTATGTGACCCTGTGCAAGTCACTGAAACTCTTTGGCTCTGCAGCTGGTGCATAGTTCACATGCCCTACGTTGTAAGTCGTTTGGATAAAGGTGTCTGCTAAATAAACAAATAATAAATAATACATTCACAATAAAATAGTTTGTAGAGGAGTGGTGTATGGACCCAAAATATACTTTTTCATTGCAACAGTTGCTGTTCCAGAATGTTTCTTAACACTCTGTGAACTACGCCTCAGGGTGAAACAATTCAATAAATGCTGATGAAGCACCGAACATAAGTATTCAGATTTCCATCAAAAATGGCCTTCAATTTCAGAAGACTGATCTATAAGAAATAGCTTTTTGCTTCACCAATTGAAATCCAGTTGTCGTCATTACCAAGTGAGTTACCAGACAATTCAATTGTTTTTTTTTTTGTTGTTCTTGCTGTTGCACTAATATCAGTTGACTGCCTGGTTTGCAAGCTCCCGTTTATTGAGCGACTGTAATGATTTCATCTGTCCTCACTGAAGACGCCCGGGAAAGGACAATTACAGACCTGAGGGGTTCCAAATTACATCATTTTGTTTTCTTCCACTCATCTCTGAAACATTTGCTTTTATGATGTGGCACTTGAAGAGAACCGTAAAGTAAAAACACCCTGGGGAGCATTTCAAGTAAGGTTTGTCGGATAATTTGAAAAACAAACTTCAAAACAAGACAAATGAAAGGGACCCCAAGCATACCCGCACAGAAAAACACTCCAGTGGACCTGAAGAGCCTGGTGACCTTTCGGTATGCAAATACCCACTCTTTGAAAGTTCCAGTGCATGCAAATCCTGTATGCACAAAGCAGAGACAGGCCAACTGCGATAGGAGGGTTTTAAATAGTGGGGTTAAACAGATTACAAATGAACTGCATGGGTTTGCTCTCTGCAGTTTTGGTGCTGTTTTAGATGTCTGCAGGGTAAGGTTTAAGTTTTGGTAGTAGTTTATTGCATAGCACAGTGAGGTTCTGATAGAGAAGACAGTATGGTTGTTCTACACAGTAAACAAACACATTATTGTGACCTGCTTCCGACAGGATACTGGGATTTCGAGTATGATGACAATGTAAAACACAACTCCAAGTAATACTGAGCAGCTATATGGTACGTTCTGTACTGTAGTTCAATGAGTCGAACCCAGGCAACTGTAGGAAAATACAGCATTTTATTTCACTGCTGTTTATCGCAACTTTTCTTTTTTTTTATTAGTCATGGAAGTGGCCAATCATAAAAAAAAAGAGCTCAAACAGAGATTAAAAATAGAACTAAATGCAACACACCATGTCAGAAGTACTTTTCATTTTCTAGTAGCACAGAACTAGTAAAACAAATACATTGAATTGGCTTCATGCATGTGTAAAATCAGCATATATATTATTTTTGTTTAAAATACAGTTCAACTATATTAGCTGAGATTCTAAGTCACTAGCTGAGAACATATTTTGAATTTAAAGTCACACCAAATAACAAAGATTGTGATAAAAGATCTGTGCATATATTTTGTAAAAATACAAATGCTCTTGATCTGGTTTGTTAGTTGTTTTATATGGACGTGGACAAAGTGGGATATGAACATCATGATTAAAATGTAACCCTAGCCACTGTCTACAGATAAATTAGACTCCTGCAAATATTATGCATTAGAAGACATTTCTGTAACATTTAGTTTTAATATATTTTATATGGTACAGTAGAACTGCAGAAAACTGACTGATTAAGCAAACCCATCACTAAAACCAGAAAAAGGGCTCCCTTTATAAAAGTTTACCATAGTAAATATGACCAGTTATTTCACATTTCTCCTATGCTTTTCCCATGGTTACACTATGCATTTACCACAGTCTACCCTGGTTTTCCATGTTTTTTTAAATATGCTTTACCATACCTGTTTGGTCCTTACAATGCTTAACAGTGTTTTCACTATGCTGTATTACACTGTGCTTTTGTTATGGTAAACCTTTATACTGGCCAGGCTACTGTAAAAGATGTGAAGATCTGACGCTGTGAATTTCACCCGTTAAACACAGCTTGCTCCAAGGCAGAGATATCAATTATGAAACAAATGTTGCAAAGCCTTACCACAGTACACCATGCTAAAGCTCTAGGATTTACCTGGCAGGTTAAATTGTTTTTCCAGTCTGGGAGTCCCACTGTCCGTGATGATGATAGGCACCATGTAGACCTGAGGCACCAAGTAACTGAGTCCCATGGAAAGATAGGCATGAGTACCTGTCAAAACAAGAACGATATCCTCAGTTCAAAGTGAAGCTGTCCAATTCTAATACATATGTGTGACATTCACAACAGAAACCTGATTAACAAATATATGACCATGTAGAAAAGTTATACTGGACAGAATCTGAATAATGTGGCTAAAATCACTTTACCTTTAATTGCAATATATTTAACTATGATCTGGATTTTGGTTGTGCGTGATTTGTTTGCTTTTATGAATGCCTGTAGTTCCATCAAACCCAGTTGCAATTGCATATATCTCAATTTATGTAACCCTGTGCTTTGAAAAGCCCTATATTCACAAAGTTTTTAAAATATTTAAAGTTATATGACATAAATGCAGTTTGATAAACATGACACTGTTCTGTGCTGTTGTTAATTAAGCCAACAACAATGTAGATTAGTTTCATTAATATCAGGCTGTATTTTATTCATGAATAAAACATTATTTGAATAAGTAATGAGCTGAAGGTCATGTAGTGTATCTAATATGATACATAGCAATAGGATAGGGATTCCTTATGTGGAATACAACATGCGCCAACATACGTCAGCAGTGAATTTTTCTAATCTGTATTTGGGTTCCCATTCTTCAGAGATTATAAAATCTTGACTCCCTTACAAGAGCAAACATTGGCTGTCACTGGACTAGTTATCTGGCCAGGTCAACCCTTAACATGTCCCTGCCTGCTACCTCAGACACAGCTCTCCTTCAGGGTCCATTTTACTTGGGTGAGGGTTGGAGGGGTAGCAGTTCTGTATGAACAAGCCCATGCTATACTGTTTATATTGAAAATCGGTTTCTGTACTGTAAATACCTATTCAAAACTTGTTAAAGTCTTATGAACACAAAAGCGATCAAAATCTTTTTTTGTGAAAACATTCTTGGGCACAGCAAGCTGATCTTTTTTCAAGGTTTTGCTTATTTATTCTTTATTTTTTTGGTAATGTGGAGTTTAATTCGCTTTGTTAAATATAGGAAGCGTGCTCTAGCTACATGCACCACTCTCCCTGCTCTGTGCTTGTGGATCCGAAGGAAAGTTCAAGAGTATCAGGAATTTGTACACCTTAAATGCTCTATAGGGAAAGAAGTGAAAATGGTACTAAATCTAGGTTTGTTATAATCAAGGTCATGACAAAATGCTATACAAAGGAGCTGAACGACATCATAGTAGCTTCTATATAGGTGGAGCATCTCTATTCCAGACTGTAACTGCAGTCGAGATTGTTGCTGTCTGACACTAGAAGCTACGGATGATTGATGTGGGAAGACGATGGCTGCAGGGGAGGAAGGTTTCTAAAAAGGCATCAATCAAAACCCAAACATTTAATGCATTTGGAAAACTGAGGGTGTGGGCTTTTCCAAATAAAGTGTCCTCACTTCCTTGTGACTGGATGAGCATGCTAGGCATTGTAAGGGCTGGACAGGACTAATCAGGGTTCTATTGTAGCCACAGCAAATTAGGAATTAAAAGCTGTTTAAACAGGCTTGCACACACGTGCACTGTGATTCGCTGCAGGTCTGCTATTGCAGAATGAACTGACATCAGAGATTGTGCCAGCTTCATGATTGTCTTTTTTCGTCTTGTGATCTTGTGACCACAGCTGTGAAACAAGCTGTGAGGGGTCTTTCAGAGGAGCAATTAAAGTCAAGTCACACTGGTGAGGAACCCATCCACCAATGTCATTTACAGGCACAGCACAGTGTAAGGACCCTGGGTGACATCATTCAAATAAAAAAAAAGAAATGTAATTTCACTCGGCTTCTGAAAGCTGCTTTCCGTTAATTCCAAACTTAATGGAAAGATCACGAACGAAAAGAAAGCCTCAAGGGAAATAACTCATTTAATATAATTACCGTGGCAGGAAAGGGCTATTACTGTTATTTCTAGATTCCTTTGTGTCAGAAAGTTAAACGGCTGTCACTGACAAAAATATAGAGCTATATATTTTTTTCAGTCAATGGTCTTTAAATACACTTAACAGAAATTCCCCTTTTGTCTGACTGATTTCATGGTCATTAGTAGTAACCATATCGCTATGAAATTAAAGTACAGATTCAAACATTGTGGCACAATGTCATTTAAAAGCAGCTCAACTCTGCTAGGCGTTTCTGACTGTGTAAACACATTGTACCAATGTAAGCTATCTGAATGTGTTTGACTTTGCGCTGCCTGTATCCCTGGAGGGGGGATGATGAGATAACTCTAGTAACAGAGACAAGTAAGTGGTATATTCCCTCTCGTACCGTTGATGGGGCTGAGCCTCCAGTTGCGACGCACGGTGGGGTCGTTGTTGAATGAGAATTGCAGAGCCCCGCTCTGCTCCTGCACATCCCCGTCCACTGCTCCGATGATAATGGCCTGGTTCTCACGTTGCAGTGAGCACAGGTACTCCTGGGAGTAATCCCCTACCAGGTGAGGGTAGTTGTCATTCACATCCTTGACATTTATCGTCACAGTTGCTGTCACTGACATGGGCGTGCTGTTAGGGCTTACTGACAGGAAAACAAAGAGTGAGACTAGACTTTAAATATGGGCAAAAAGCACACAGAATAGTTACAAACATCATTGAGAACACTGTTAGAAAACATATCATTTTGGGGCTCTTTCTGCTAGTCTCAGAGTTGCACTTTCATGTCCAAATTCTGATTCTGAGTGTTAAGCAAGGTATTTGTGATTTTAGACAATGGATTCTAGTTATTTGATTTGAGTGAGATACAAACACAGAACACCTGCTTCTTTAAATTTCCACCTGCACCTGAAAAACAGACTATTTAGGTCTTGAAAGCTACTGTTTTTATATACCAGTTAATCTAAAAAACAGCATCAACTCCAATTCCAGATGGTCCAGAATGGTTTAGTATCAGTCTGAATAGGCTTGTGAATGTGAGCTGAATACACATCAAAAATTAATGTTCAAAACAGGGCGTTGGCCAAATGATTATACGCAAAGAGATGTACCAATACTCATTTGATGTTTTCATTGTGTTTGGGGAGAAAAGCATTGTAACAATCTGCAACCATGCGTGTTTTGTTTCTCCACTGTTATAACGTTTTCAAATCAATCCAAAAAGTTGTTCACAAGCTATTTCCTCCTAAGTGCACTCTGTTAATGTTACTAAACTAGAAGAAAAAAACAACAATTTAAGAATATATAGTCAGGTGGTCATTTCAACTTTGAAACTTCATTGGGTGTTGTTTTTTTGTTTCAGAAAGGAGTATGAGTCATGAGTCTGTGACCTCATGCTGGTGTAATAGACTGCTGGTGTGAGATTGCCATTGATTTCCCACTGAAGGTGAACCAATGATAACCAGCCCTCTGATGGAGCAGAGTGTCTTAGTTATGCAGTGATTATGTTCAGCAGTACTCCACTTTTTTCAATGTTGACAGATGCGGGGGTGGCAGGACTACTATGGACAATAGCACGCTAAGTCACTGCTTGTTACAGTGCTTGGGATGGTACCATAAAGCCTGTTAGCTTGAACTTCTGCAGATCCTGCCTTGCATTTGTTATCTGGAATCTTGAAGTATGGCCTGCAGTAATATTGAATCGTGACACTGTCTGTTCACTGAGCCTTAGCAAGGTTAGGCCTAGCCAGTACTTGGATGGGAATTATAATATGTGTAGTATCCACTTTCACCCACTTTACCTCCTAAAACTAAAACTGTGTATTCGTTTTGTTTTGGCCCAGTGGAGAAAATTGCTTCCCAGCCAGTCAGTTCCCAACACCACCTGTACTTCAGCACAACTAGGGTTCCTTGTAGGTTTCTCATCTTTCAATTGCTAAACTTCTATGAGCAGATAAAAACTAATTCTGCACACATGTTGTATTTTTCACATCATATTTCTTTGCACGCTAATAGAAGCCTTACCTCTCTCCTCTGCCACCACCACCATAGTGTAGGTACCCTCCATCACCTCTCTGTCCAAAACTCGGGCAGCTTTGATCTCCCCAGTGTATTCATTAATATAGAACCATTCATTGGTGTCTCCTTTCAGAGAATATCTATAAAACACAAGGTAAGGGCTTTGGCAATGCACTTGTAGTATCTTTTCCACCTACTCCTACACTCAAGCAGCATAGTGCTGTCCCCTGGGACCAGGTAACATAGCAATGTGGCTTACAACAGACTGGGGTATTCAGCCCCAGCCCCTCAGGGGGCTAATAATGCCTCATTGCATTTGGCACAAGTGTTTCTCATCTAACCATCTGTGCAGAGTTTATAATAGCTGTGCTACTGGTTGTGGCACCTTTCAATGCTTAGCATTCAAATGTGAGCAGGTGACCGTGTTGTTGTTGATTAGGTGTGTTACTAAGCAGACTAATGCATTGTCCCTGCTAATCCTGAGTGTTAATGCTTATATCATAGAACAACAGCACAGAAGTCATTTCGTAACTGTAAGTAATGTAGCTGTAAGGCTATTATTTTTTATTACTAGGTAACTACATTATAAGTCAGCTAATTCAATGATGTTTTAAGGCAATCAAAAAAAAAAAACAAACATGCACTTTATACTGGTGGAACACTTTCGTTTTAATGAAAATAATGGAGCGTGTGTCTTGTAAGGTGGTAGATAAATACAGTCTCTGGAGTTCTTTTTAATTCCGTTATGAATAGTTGTCTCTAACCTCGCTCCCTTGCAGCTGAATTGGTCTCCAGTGACATTTTCTACAACGCAGGACCCATTCACAACATCGTCAGTATGTACTGCGGAGGGTAATGAATATGACAACAAAGGTCCCTCTGTATGAATTAGTGTATTATAGAGACACAGAAAATGAGATAAAACGGCTCCACTGCACAGGTAAACACGGCTCACTGATGTACCAACTCTCTGTTACCTGCTAATGAAGGTAATATAGTTCCCATTCCGGTGTCATATTTATGTTAAATGAGACATGGGAGTAGAGGCAGTCTCAGGTGCCCTGTTTATTACAGCAGTGCATGGACTCCTGTGACTCTGATAGGCAAAGGACAAGTGCAGATGTGGAGTTAGACACACGACATGGTGCATAAACAGGTTCTAAGTTGCTGAAGGGGAGGGTTTAGAGAGAGGCAAGGGTCTTGGTACACTTGGGGGGGGGAGGTAAGTGCAAGAAGATGGGTCAATTTGCCAATTCCTTCAGTACATTAGGAAGTCAATAAACACTAGCTAGTAGTCCTTGTTTAAATCATTTGAATCGGTTCCTTGCCAATAATAAAAACCACGAGAAAGAAGCTAACCTAAACAAGCAGCCTGACAAGAAAAGAATACCTGAGAGCAATTCCGCGAGGGGTGTCCGGGTCCGAGCCCTTCACGGTGAGCACCACAGTCCCCGCTGGCACCCCCTCCTCCACGCTCTCCACGTAGACTTCCTGGGACAACACTGGCGCCTCGTTCACATTCACCACCCGAACCAAGACGGTAGCCGTGGAGTCTGAGCCGTAACTACCGGCAACCAGCGGCCCCACGTTCCGAGCACTGAGCACCAGAGAATATTCCTGCACACTCTCGAAGTCCAGCTCCTGATAAAAAAACAGTACAACACACACACACACACACACACACACACACACACACACACACACACACACACACACACATACACACAGGTCACACTTTTACAAGAGGGGCTTGGTAATGATGAATTTCTGAAATAGGGTTCAGAGATGTATATCAAGAACCAATCATTTACAGACCCATCATCTGGAAAGCCTCCTGCATCAACCATGTGTTTTTTTAAAGACCATTAAAGGAATGATTTCTGAAGCATATTGGTCGGACTGGAAATAGATATACTGGATCAGTCAAAACTGGCTGTGAGGTAAATGTAATGTTCTCTCTCAGTAGTAATAATGCTGTATGCAAAATTAAAAAAAAAAAACAGCGGATTGTATTGTTGCGCGATTGATTGTTTACTGCCTGTCAATGTTTTGCTTTTGTTTCAGTCCCTTACGTTAATACTGCAATACAGTATACGCTGGGATAAAGAGAGTGCAGGTCACCAGTATGGATCAAGGTAGATCAAACAACCAAACATGACACAGACTGAGGATTTACCGGCAGGACTAGGCTTCTGAAATCCTCTCTGGCACTAGACAACTCCTTAACCCTTTAGTTGCCAGAGGTTTTTAATCTCCAGTGCCAGAGCCAACATGGGAGATTGAAAGGAATTTCGCAAGTGAATAGCAACCATGACTATTGAAGACACACAACAAGAATTCCTCCTTTGCCACCTTTCAAGTTAGAAAATCCCAAATAAAATACCGCAAAATGACAAACAACTTTAAAAGGGACTCGAATTGTAGGATGTTGCCATTTGATTCTAACTTTGTAAAACGAACAACACCCCAAAGTCCTCCCAGTCAGTCAGCAACAGGTTAGTGGTCACAGTGGTGCATATGAGTCACCATGATCTTTTTGAAACATAAAATGATGTGCAGTACAAAGAGAATAAGAATAATAATTCATTAGTTAACTGCAATGTGTCCCCGTCATACCATCCACTTGTGCAGTAGATACCGAAAGCTTACACATTATTTGTTGCTTGGTTCTAAACCAACCCTTCCACACTGCATGGTACAAATCAGCACTGAGCCTCAATTACCAATGGTCCTGGTGCGCCCTGTGTATCAGTCTCAGGGTATCAATCTCCACTCTTTTTACATTTGATTTGATTTGATTGTTTTCTTTCTGTCCCTGATGATAAGACTTCCAGAAAAATTACCAGTGCAGTGTGTCCTGTTTCTGGTACTATTTGCGACAATCAGACAAGAGCATTATCAAAATCCCACAGTGTAATCCTTCTTCCCACCCCAGTGAAATGAAATCATTTTAGCACACCTGCTGTCTGCTGCAGCAAACCCAGCTGTTCAGAAAAGAGCTCGCCAGTTCATGTATTAAAAGAGGAAAGGTTTTCTGCACAAACACCACATCGTCTGTGTACCATTAGCAATACTCATTTTGGAACCTAATTGCTTCACCTGTTGTAGTTCAAGCTCATTATAATGGTCTACAGGTATGGACAAAAGTTTCGCATCACCTATAATTTTAGGATTGAGAAATAATAATAATAATAATAATAATAATAATAATAATAATAATAATAATAATAATAAAACTATATGAACAGAATTTGATTATGTAATCAAAGAAACTTCAAAATTCTATTGCAAAAGTCTACTGGAAGTCATAATAGTAGTACAGTATTTCATACTAGATTGTATTGTAATGCAATATGTTAACGTAACATAACATTATTTAACAGGTTTCATTCGACTTTATGAAGCAAAATGTGTTAATTCGATAGGGTGATGCAAAAATTTTGGCCATTACTGTAGCTTCAAACAGACTGGACTGACTTACTGGCTCCTGTTAATAACAATGGAAAGAGGTCTGCCATAAAGTACGGTAGCTTAGGAGGGCCCAAAAGAGCGGGTCCCAGACCTTCAATGGAGTTGGATCCTGTTCCAAAGAGCCACACTGGGGACAGGTGTAAAATAATATAGTCCACTGTATTGTCGATCTGACTTTACACAGCAGCAGCAGAACTTAATTTAAATGCATTTGGAATATCAGAACATTCTCTAAGCCCCAAAAAGGGATGACATAGCAGGAGCAAATATAAATGTGCTGTCTCTCCATCTCTCTGATCAACAACAAGTACACATGCTGAGTGGGCGTAGCAAGCACTGGGTCAGTGTCCTCTCTAATCTATCCCTTAAAGATTTAGGGATCGCTACAGGCTTTACGAGTTCCAATGTGGCTGATTTAGATCATTGATGTAGAGTAAGTCCTGGCAAACAATAAAAGGAACAAAAAAACAAAGCAACTTACAAACTAAAAAAATTAGCTACTTTTGCTGGATATATATTTTTTTTAATGAATACCCCTGCTAGCCTTCACTGGGCCTAACAATAACAATAACAACATAGTTATTAAGCATATATTAGATATTTATAAAACATTTATAAAATATTAATAAGCAACACATTAATATAAAGTGTTACCCATTTTGAGTTTTTTTTCAACTGATTAGAAGCTGATTTAAACAAACTTATACAAAAAAATAACAGTCCTTAACTATTAAAAACTAAGTCTAAAAAGAAACTTTGTAAATTCAATGACAAAATCGTAAGACATTGAAATAGACTTACAGTCAAAACATTTGCAATTTAATTTAGTATTTCTAAATTTAACTTTAAACACCTCATCTTAAATTAAGAGGTAAAGAGAAGAAAGTCAAGTCAAGACAGTTGTTTTGACCAGTACCTTCATCAAGATGTCAGTGCTATGCGTTGTAAAGCAGTCAGTTCAGGTGCTGTCCCTTGTCTGTGTCTTATGTTTGTTGTTAAGGGAAGTTCAATTAGTTGCTTGACAAAAAGCTGATTCATTAGTTCAGCATGTGCTTTAGCAGATTTACTAATTCAATTTTGCTAATATAATTGGCTCACTGTGGCCCTGGCTTAAGGGTCACACACCTATGAATAACTTTTAATTAATTTGGAGCACTTCACATCGGCGACCTGTTCACTTGGTTTCATTTAAAAAAAAAATTAAAAATATATAACATTATATAAATAACATAATGTGTTCCATTCCAGATCAATGTGGAATTTGCTTCCTTGATGCTGGGAATGTTATATTAAAAGGCTAAGTATTTTAACAAGGCATATGCAGAAATATCAGTTCATCCATATTTTCAAACAATTAAAACTTCAAGGAAACACTTATAAGAAACAAAGTAGACAAACTGTACTATACGCTGAAGAAAGCAGTAGTCGAAATGTTACTTTTGCCTAGCAATATTCCTTGAAAGGAGGTGAAATAAGTTAAAAAAAGAAGCTGAATCCTTTTCCAGCTGAACCCCCCTTTAGGATTCTGTGGCCAAGGCTTGCAGATGACTCACCCTGCCTGTCACCTCAGTGAAAACGCTCAACGTCTCCAGAGTAGCTTTTAACTCCCCCTTTAGCTTTAGGAATGCTTCCCTACCTGAATACAGATCCTCACTCCAGACAGGACAATGAGGCATCTCAACATGTGACTGTACACTTCTGGTGACAGCCTTACATCAGGGAGTCAGCATCAGTATGCATCTATGCTACAGAGCCAGACTGGTGGGTGAACTCAGCACAGAGAGGTGAACTCAGTGCACTACATTACCAGAATGTTACTGGGAGTAATTTTGTTGCTTTGACCCAGTTACCCTTTTTTCTCTGCCTTCCATTATTACATCTTTTGTATTTCATTCTCAAAGATTGAGAATTGTTTTTCTTCATATTATTATTATGTTTCTTGCCCTGACTATGAGCTCAGAAGTTCTAGTTGCCAGCTGCAGATATGTGACGTAGGCTAGCTAAACTGAAGTGTCTATATTGGTAGCCCATGAAGAACACAGCTGTGCGTTCTCTTAGAAAAGTTTACTGTAGTAAAAGTTTAAATTAAGCATAGTGTAATAAAGCATAGTAAAGCATATTAAAACATGGTTAAACATGGTCAACTAAGGTAAATCCATAGTATAACCATGAAAAAAGCATTACAAAGAAAAAAATCTATACAAAGAGTCAGATCCCTAGATTCGGTCAAGGCTGATCTAGTATGTACATGTATCTATGACAGGCAACTCAAGAGGAACTCCTGAAAGCACCATGATACAGACTTAGTAAACAACATTCCCTCCTTGTTCCATGTTCATAGGTAACCCCCCCTCCCTCCCCTTTTCCAAACATGCTAAAATTAGCGTGGTATTTCACGCAAGGCTATCCTGGACAAATAGTTTCTTTGAAGAAGAATCTTGACAAGAAAAAAAAAGCATTTCATTATTGTCCACAGCGCTCATTCGCTTTCCACGGAGGATGGCATATTAATTAATGTGTAGTGCAGCAATTAATCCAAGTATAGCGACAGCACTGTGAAGATCAGCAGCTGGGAAAGCCTCATGCGGGCAGGGATTTCATAGATCCACTTTCTTCATTTGATATTTATTTTTGGAATCCCGATTCCTGTTCACAAGAACCTTTACAAATTTGCATTGAAATAACGTCTTGCAAATGCAATACTATACATTCTTTAAGGCTTTTAAGCATTTATGGGAGGCTTGGTAAGGTTTGGTAAAAACTGGTGCAAAGGCAGTTATTGTATTTACCTTGTAGAGTGTGACAGGTTGATGGATGGACAGATGGACAATCGGCACACTTTTTGAACAAGGATTCGAAAAAGGGGGACCGTGGATAGCTACTGCAGTACGGCACGGAAGTCTAAAGTTTAAATTGTTATTAAAGATTATATGTTGATTCAATAAAAGAACATTCTATTGCAATGTTACACCGCACAGCAACATCAGGTCAGCTGTACTTTAACCCTGCAACTGTTTTGAATGGAATATTGTTGATAAACCCCCCTCACATACTGTACCTTCTGGAGGATTACGTTGGCTGTATTATTCTCTCTGTCTGCCTGCAATTCAAAGATTTCTCCCTCATTTCCTGACTCAATCTTGAACTCCACAAGCCAGCTGTCTGTTCCAGGCTTATCTTCATCTGAAACTGTGACCTGTGTTACCAGAAAACCCATCTCTGTATCTTCAGGCATCTTAAATGGTCCATACTGAATCAAAAAACACAACATGTTAGAAATGATACCTTATACGTTCACTCGGTGCTGGATCTCCAAGAAACTATCTGTCTGTGAGGTAAAATAAAGATATCTTACATTTTTTGTAAATACAGGGCTATTCCTATCATCACAGTGCTCTTAACTTCACATCTTTGCAGTGATTTGTCAGAATTTCAATGCACTTTAATTGCAGTTATACCCCAATTGCTTTTTCATGATATATTTTTTTAATGTATACAGCAAACAGTCAATTACACGTTTGCTATGGAATGCATTTCCAGCCCCAAGCTGTATTGTTGTTGCTTTTCCGACCTTCACTCTCAACCTTCATATCTTTTTGCTTAAGGACGATTATTCTGGTACTTGTAGTCACTAAACACCAACGCTACTTCTCTCTGATCCTCTCCATACAGAGGGCTGAGTAGTATGAGGTGCCACCACTCATCCAACAGCTTGTCATTCTGTTGCTGTTACACAAATAGAGTTGGTAAATGTGCTCTAAATCTCACTGGTACAAGAGGTTTCTGAAGTGTTGAAAAAACTCCTGAGTAGGTGAACTTGTGACGTGCCTTTAACAGAGACATTCAAATTTTCTTGAAATTTTAAATGCACGTGCAATCCTTTTCAATCCCCAAAATACACATATAATCCCCAAAGCCCCTGTTTCTGTTAAACAAGAGAAATGTTATCACATTAATTCCATTAAAGCTCTTTCATAGCCTCCTTTCTAATTTACGGTTCTGGGGAAGTTAATCAGAGCGGATCCATTATTGGCTGCAGCATCACATACACACTTTAATAACGCTTACAAAAAGACATTTACAAGAGAAAAAAACTATTCAGGAGAAATAAGAAGAAATGGGTTTTGCACATACATACAAACACATGATAAACTGAGTTTATTTTAACACTACTGAAAGCCTCAACTGTAATTGGTGGTCAGTCACCAAAGTCACAGCTTCGATGGATGGAAGAGAAAAATGTAATACAGAACGACTAAATAGTAAGGCCCAGGATCTTAACTTGGTCAACCAGAGGCTAGAGATACTGTACAGTTACAGATAAGGCGATAAACAACTTTGAGAATGTGGACTTTGTCTTTATGAGATTGGATTCGATGAAGGGAGCTGAGCCTTGTAACTAGAATTACAGCAAACCTTGCTGGTAAAAATCAGCATTAAAGGGTTAGTTTGTCTGGACAATGACCAAGAAAAAGGAGCCCAGCTGATCATTTTCAATTAATAAAAAATCGTATCATACTAAACAAGGGGTTTTTTTGAGTAGCGTAAGTGCAGGAAGTTCGGGTCTAGAGAACTCACTATTTCTATTTTGCAAAAGTACCGTATTAAATAAAAGATATTAAATAAGGAGATATTACCTTTCTTTGTGAAAACACAGGAGGCCTGTCATTCACATCCACCACGTCCAGGATAACTGTGCAGCTGCTGCTGTGTCCTGGGAAAGAGGTTATTAAAAACAAACGGTTGTTCAGTCAATTATTTTCAACACGCAAGACTCTCACTCAGTGCCTTTGCTGTTTGTAGTCTAAACAGTTTGTATTTAGAATAAGAGATGTCCAAACGACCCAAATTCAATTGGTTCACAGACATCACTCATTATTTGATGTTGCCGGTAGTTACTGGTTGTACAATGTTAAGATTAGAGCACTGTAAGGTTAGGCTAACAGAAAAAAAGAAAACTGGTACTTCTGAACAATACATTACATTCTCTTGGTTTTCTATGAGCACCATCCTGTACTCTGGGCACAAAAAAGGTTAATTATAACTTTCACCCCATAAAGACAGCAGTGTGATGTTTTGCCCCTGGTCAGCTTACCTCCCTTCTGCCCGGCCAGATCCTCTGCTATCACTTCCAGAGTGTAGTGAGCTGCAATGCCATGGAGACTAGCTGCCTGCACAATAATGGATCCAGATTCCCTGTCCATTCTAAATAAAGGCTCTTTGCTTTCTGGCTCCTGACTGGCAATTCGGTAAACAACCTTTGAGTTATCCGAGGCGGGAGCATCTGCGTCAGTGGCCTGGACTTGAAGAATTTCTGTCCCTAATAAAAAAAATTGAAAAGACACACTGTAACCCTAATATACAACTCTCATAATACAGGAAGGTTTGGAAAACTAAAGAGCTAAGTGCTGCTATACCATATTGTATAGATAATATAAATGTTTAAATATTTTTATATAGACCTGGGTTTGGTCAAAGATGTGTTGGTCAAACCACTGGCTTATTAGATGAAGAAGCTACATGATTAGAGGTAGGCAATGAAATTATAAAGCATACAAGTACAAATTCACATGAGAAACCTTTATAATTTTGACGTGGGTGATATGACACACTGAGCAGTATTATACAGCATGTCTAGTTGCCTCACCCAGGAGGTTAATATGGGGAATAAGACCTTTATACTTCTCACTAACCCTGCTAAATAAATTACTAATCACATTAATCTTAAACCATTTTGTCAGGACTCTCTACGAGGCCGGTAAATGTATGCCCTAAATGAAGCCCTTTAGTCACAAATCAAATCTCACCTTGCACGGCCAGCTCATGAACGTCTGCCTGGTACAGCTGCTGGGAGAAGACGGGCGCGTTGTCATTGTCGTCTCCCACGGTGACTGCCAGCGTGAGGGGGTCGGCGTACGGGGTGCCGTCAGGACTTTCTGCAAATACCTCGATCTGAAACTAAGAGGGGGACAACAGAGTCATTGCTAGGTTTCTGCCAAACTATACGAGGGATTTCTCTGTATGGTCGCTTGCAATACCACCTTTAACACCACAGGATTCCTTTAGATATTCACCGTTGCCTTCTGAACAGCACTGACAACCCTCCATCCTTCATTATCATGTCAGCATTTCTAACCTGCTTTTATTTAAGCCTCATATGGGGGGGGGGGTAAGAGTTTTATTATATTATATGTGATAGAGTAATAGGAAGCTTTGAGTAGATAAATAAATAACGGATTGAGTAGGTAAATACATGGCGGCACACTGTTTATAAATTCTATACAATCTCAATTACAAACTTCTGAACAGTCAAAACTCCTCTTTTGACATGCTTCAGTTTTGCTGCAGTGTTATTACATGTGGCAACTTTCAACCAGGACCTTAAAAGAAGACTTTACAATAGTCTAGCAAATTTAAAAGACAACACCACCACATTTATGATTTTCAGAATTTAAAGTATGTTTATGTGACTGTAATAAAATCCTTCACTGTTTGGATCCACAAGAATGGAGTGTGGCTGTGTGGCCTTGACTTACCTCAACCTGAGCTTCTCTATCCAGAGGCCGGGTCACTGAGATGATGCCCTCGCTGCTGATGGTAAAAAGACCCCTAGAGAAAGCTCCCTTCAGCCTGTAAACAGCTGGCCCTCCACTCCACTGAGCCTGGAGGTGTGGAAAAAACAAAACTGGTCAAACATTAAACAGAGTAAATAACTCGCATTGCCATGGGCAAGGGTAAGGTCTCTTTTTCAGGCCAAAGCATAAAAAAAGAAAAACAACTTGTGCAGTTTCACTGAAATAAATTGGTACAGTGCTGCCTTGATGTTTCCCAGTTTGATATATCACTGTTTTGGTAAATTCACAGTTATGCTGAGTAAATTGTACACTGTTTTATGTATAAGATAGAGGGAGCACGGTACTATATGAACACTGTCCCTGCAATTTGAGATCACTCTTACCCTATCGGCCAACTACAACATGCTAATGATGTTTGTACCATTTGCATTAGACTGCAATATTAAATATGAGCAGAAAGAAAATATTAAACAGGTGTAATTACAAAAATGCCTCATCTTTACAGCTCACTGGGGAAAAGGGTGCCTTTTGTTTTGTAAGGCAGATTACAAAACAAGAAAGCACTGAAACAATTGTAACAGTATTTAAACCACGAGAACTAACAACAATGATTATTTTTAACACAAACTGTGCCTTTTAACTATCCTTTAGCAAACACTTTCCTGTAAAACAATGTATTTACAGAATATGCATCTACACAGTGACTTTATTTTGACACAACACGTGGTACGTAGGCTAACTACTGCACTTATAGAGCCATGTGTATTGCATTAAATCTGCAAGATGACCATGTTCACTGTTAAGGCTGAAAACCATATTCACATGAAAAAAAACATTTACCAATAGCAACTAGTTTAGGCAAACTTTTTTTTTTTTTTTTTTTGTATGTATTCAGTGATTGCTAACATGTTGCTATGACTAGGTAAATCTTTCTTCATTTCTGGATAGGAAACTGTTAAAACAGAGAGTAAGAAAAAACATCTCCTGGCTTATTTTATTCAACAGCTAAGGAAAGCCCAACTAGCATCGATTATTATGCATGCAAGTGCAATGTAAGAAGATGACTGTGATGGGAAGGTTGCAAAAGGAAGCCACTACCACCACCACAAAAAAAAAAAAAAAAAAAACAAATACAGAAGTGCAGCATCTTGATTAATGATAAGATCTATTTCACAGAGTGTAAGCATATATATGGTGATTATTGGAAAACTTGTTTGGTTTGAAGCTGACTTCTGTGGACCGCTGCCAGGAGGCTGTGAGACAGTGCCTAAGAAGGAGAACTCCCTGGGCAAGGAGTTACATACAGACATCTGCTTCTCATTAAGAGCCTGTTGTGGTGATCAGTTATGAGATGAAAACAGTTTTTACATGATGTACCAGTTGGATGACTGTTTAGTTTACCTATTGCAAAATTGTGCTGGACCTACCATTCCAGACTCCCCTGTAACAGTTGTATTGCACTGTGCTACACTGCAGTGGTGCTGCTATTGAACAGAAACTGCTTCTCATATTGTATTGTCCATCATAATTACAGCAAGTGAGATTATAGCTTTAGTTCTTTTTTAAATGAAGCAATTCCTTCTTCACAGTTGAAAGTAGGGTGCATTATAACTTAAACCTGATTGATCACTAAACCTAAAGCAAAAATGCAGTATCATATTGCAGCTGTGCCAGTGGTTTAACTAAATCTGCTAAAGACAGGAGTGACTTGGACCTTATTATCTGCTACAGACCTGAACATCTGTTTCACTTAAAAACTTTAAAGGCTCTACAGTTACCAGCTCTGAATACTGTAATGTATAATGGTAAAGTTGTATATTAATTACAGTTTATTTCTGTTGTCTGATACTTGTAAGACAATGTACATTGAGCTAAAGGAGCAATGCCTATTTGCTTGCAGCTTTATGTGGAGGTAAAAATAGTTTATCAGTCTTTTGCTTCTGGTGACATTTTAAAAGGTGTTTATGTCCTGACTCACAAGGAGGAGAATAGAGTGACGCATCGCTGTACAAATCTGTGGACAGCATGAGTCTCTCATATAATGAGGTGCTAGGAATTCTGCCTACATACACGTTAAAGACTGTTTCTGGGAAATGTTAGAAATGAACTTGTATATAGTGTACCAATCTAAACCAATAAGACAGCATTGTACTCAGAGTAACAATATAAAAAAGATGAAGGAAAGGCTGTGGATTATGAAACTGGTACTATAGTAGTTTTTTTATGCATGACTGTTGTTTAAATATAAATTTTATTTTATAGTGAAATCTCTATTATACAAACTAATTGAGACCAGGGTGATGACTGAGCTGTAAAGCTGTTTAATCAACGGTTTTTAATCCTGACCTTTTCATTTAACTGAATCAGAGCACGTGAGCGATTGATTAACCCCATATCCTAAATAAATTAAATGGAAAACAAACCCTGTACCTTTAAATATACTGCATACTGTAAATTACTGTAAGTAAATGAGATAGAGGGCTGTCTTGCACATGTATCTATATTTAATGTACCACGTGGTTATCTCAGATAACAGAGGTGTTAGTAAAATTAAAATTCTGATATTCTAGCTTTAACCCATTAAGATGTGGAGGGGTCGATGGAGGAGGGGGTTATTAGCTGACAGTGGAAAAATTTTGTTTTGTCGGCATTCATCAGCACACTTGTCTGAATCAAGCCAGCTTTCCATTTTCCATTACAGTTAAAAGCCTTACAGCTGTTAGTCAGCTTTCAACTATGACCAGGCTAGCCTCACACCAGACATTACCACAATGGACCCCCCCCACGACACTGTCGCTGCCAGCTGCAAGGATTCAAACCCTGCTTCAATTAAAGCACCTCAATTCTGCTAGACCAACTCTGTGGAACCCTACAGGGCAGAACTGCTGCTATAGCGATCAAGGCATGAAGTTTTGCTGTTTAATTATGGTTTGTTTTTTGTCATCATTTTTATTTATATTTTAAAGTTAAAACACAAACACACACACACACAAAAAGCTACAAATCCTAATATAAATCCATAAATCTTTCTGTAAACAGTAATGAGCCCTGTGATGAGTCCAGTAATACTCAGGACCATATTTTAGTACATTTATTTTGGAGGAAAAACATATATTTTTAAACCATGTATTTATTTTATATGTTGAAAATATATAAAATAAATATATGGATTACAGACTAAAATATATTTTAAATATATCTCATACTTTTCTACCACCTATTAAAAATATATGTTTGTTCCATAAGGGAAAGGTGACAAGCATTGTGGTTCTGCATGTACACCCAATGTACAGCTGTTATTTTTAACAAGTGTGGTCAGAGGTTATCACTGTTGTTTTTGCTGCTGTTTGGTTTCCACGAATGTAATGGGGAATGCTTGAACTGGGTTAAACAGTTCTGATCAGAGTTTTAGCTTTCTAGTGAAAACCATTTAAATACATTGTAGCTCATCAGTCTTAACATGGTGTCATAAAAACAACACATGGACCCTATTTACAGAACATTAACGTGTGTGTTATTTATGTTTTTTTTTTAAATTATTATTCTGTATTAAGGATTCAAAAAAGTTTGATATTTATGAAACGTGTCTTTTTTGTTTACAAAAAAAAAATGCCAACAGCAGTCTATAAAAAAAGTTTAATAAACAGTAAACTTTATTTAATACATTAATCAAATAAGACTATAAACAGTCTGGAACTGCAAATTATAGTACAGCCTTGTAACCACACAAACAATGAAGCTACTGAGAAGTTAAACTGCAGTTTAATTATATCCATGATCAGGGAGTAAGATGTTCTAGAGAAGCTTATCTGCAGTTCAGCTACACACCGCTTTGAAGTTCCTCAGCGCTATACACTTTAACTGCTCTTTCTTTCTGGTGCTGTCACAGTTTATCAGAAGCGAGGCACTCAGATTGTGAGGCCCTCAGCCCATGCTCTGCTCCTTCAACTTTAATTCTAGTAAGAGCAGTAGAGATGTTCTTTCAAATCCATGGGGGCTGGCACAACCTTTCACAAAGGGCTTCTTCTAAATTATAGCTCTTGTTGTGGAGACCCAGGCCTCTGCTCAGCATCACTCAGTGTGTAGCCATTCTGACACTGTTTCTCCATGCTGTGTGCCATGGTATGAAAAATGAAGAGCTTAAAAGGTCAGGAGCTGAAACGGTGACTGCAGCTCCTAAGCTATCTTTTATAACAAGCTGCTTGGCTGAATCATTACTTATTCCCCACAGCTTTAACAAACTCCTGACCTCTTCCACATGACAATGCCTTGTCTTCTCAGTAATGTGCCTTGGGTGTTTCCTTGTTTAAGATAATAACCCTTAGCCAGCATAGAAAGTGACAAAGTGGATGTATTGTTTGGAGATCAGCCTTAATATCGTCCAGTTTGCTTTTATTAAAAACACACTGACCTGCACTATACAGGCGTTGCAGCGTTGATGTTTAGAGCTCAAGAAAGTTTGGTAATGTATACAGTAAGAGCCTGCCTCCATCTACCCCCTTGCTACAGATAAGATCTGTTGTGTGTGTAGTATGCACACTTAAACTAGAGACATCCTTGACTCGACCCGAGACATTAATAACATAAAACAAAAACTCCCCGGTTATCAGGTGATGAGTGAATATTGTAAGGCTTGGGATCGATTTCAGAGGAACATGGGAATCACACAGAATCATAAGCCGATTGGTTATTCTGAAACAACTGTCATCTTGCAAAATTGTCAGATTATAGTCATGTAAAGGCAATGTAAAGTTTCAGATTTTAAATACACCTTTAAAAATGATAATTTGATTGACAGCAAAATCCCTGTAGCCATCACCAAAAGTCAAGCAGGTTGGACTCATTCGTATCATCCTTTATATAATAGCAGCTGCCAACAGAGATAGCAATTCCAATTTGGAGGCAATGCCCTGTGCTCCGCACTTCTGGCATTCATACAAATACAAGCAGCTTCCAAAACATCAAGGCACAAAGACACCACGAAGATAACAAATTCAAGACTGATCAATATTAGAATGACCTGTTCTGCTTTCGTTATACAAGCAGCAGCTAACATCTACATTTCCGAGTCAGGCTTTCCTCAGAGTAGGTCTGTCCACGTCTGTGTGTGTGTATGTGTGTGTGTGTGTGTAGACTTATCACTCATCATTCAAGATACACTCTCTTAAAAAAGAACAGAACAGATTGGAAACACCAATACATTCTCTTAACATGGGATTTTGCTGAGAGAGGCTTTTTTCAGTTACAGTTCAGCTTCTGTTTCTGTCTTGTTACATTTTTTTCAGTTTATTTTCTGACCAGAATTTATTTTATCTTAACTAATGAGTATTCAGTACTTGATTTGTAAACTTGCTATATACTGTAGGCACCTCACTGACAATGAGAACGTGGTTTTGGGATGCATTATTATGGTTTCACCTGTTTGTCTCTTATATTGATAGGAGCAAATGACCCTGCAGTCAAATCTCAAGTTCAATTTGACATGAACAATTTTAATAGAGGAAAAATTTAAATAGACTAACATTAACTACACAAAGATTTAACAGTTATTTACTCAATCATTTCACTTTGTTTTAAGTAATGTAACAAAAGCATACAGTGTAGCCACAGTGTAGGTCATGTACATTTATTTTGAAGTATGCAAGAGGTGTGCTTAAGAAGAACACGTGAAAAACGGGTGTAAAGATCTCACTTTCGATGCTGCCCTAAGCAACAGTGCATTTATGTTCTGTCTATTCATATTTCTGGGGGCAGATGAAAGCATTCAGCTGTGACTGATACTATAAGTGTTATATAACAAGCTAAAGGTCAGGGAAGCCCCCTGGTGTAAGCAGAGCATGCTGCACACCATGAAGGAATGCTGTTTTACATCATGTGGTGGGGTGGGGGTGTTTGGCACCAGAGAGACACAGGAGGGGTGTCTTCTTATGTTGAGCAGTTATAGAAACCTTTTGAGGTACCAAGGGGAATATCCAATGAGGGATATTCCTGTAGTTGTGTCAACTACAGGAATTGCTTTGTCGAGCTAAACCTTGATTCAAAACTAAAGTTAATCAACATGTAATCTAGTCACCGAACCAGAAAGGCAGATTTGAACTCAGAAAGCAGAAAGTTTTCCCTGTGTTTCCTTCAGTTCTGCAGGTGCACCTCAACCCCTTTGATATTTTATAAGGGTGTGATGTAAAATGCATTTTTTTTTCTAAAGTGAATTAAAAAACAAAAAAATGCATTTATATTGCACACTGTATGTGAAGGGATGAATGATGCTATAATGCAGCATTGGCTACAGCAACGCCATTATTTTGACTGGTGGCCCCAGTGGTTCTTATGAATAACAAGCACAGTTGAACTTGTAGTGAAAGCACATAGGACAGGGACACATAACTGAAGAGTGAGACTGCTGATTAGCTGTGCTATGAACTAGCATTTCAAATCTGTATTGCACTGTTATAATTTGCAGTTACAGTACAGTTAAATTGTATTAGGGGTGTGCAGCTCCTTTAAGTTTTGAAAAATGTTGTAGTGTGATTGCTATAGCAACAAGTTTAACCTCAAATTTAAATCATTTAAACATTGTGCACAACATGAAAGGATTTTCAAGTCAAAGCGAACTGGGAAAAGGTGATCAGACTTAAATTAGTAATCTTTTATTTCTTTTTTTTACTGTAGTTATTGTATGTACTTTCAGCACAGTTACTTCTGTCTCCTTACCTGGGAGATCTGCTGTGGGAAAGGGCCCTGCTGGTTCTCTTGTAGATTCACAGGCACTAGTGGGATCCACGTGTTCTCCATGACTTCAATGGACACATTGCCCTCCACTGTGTGTGCATAGGATTCCTCTCCCATGTCCTTGACTGTCACCTTCAGGTTATACATGTTACACTGCTCTGGGTCTAGGAGACGCGCACCTAGAAAACAGGAGTGCAAACTTTAAAGGGTTTTTATAACATTAATATTAACTATCCCACTATTTGTGTTCTCTATCACTCACTGTTGTTGTTTCTGGTTAGATGAGTATGTACCAGGCTCCCTTTTTAAAAATCCAAGTGGCCATATATTGCTGTTTAACTAAGCCTCCGATATTAGTTACATATTCAAAGTAAGTGATGCCTCAACCCCAAGGGGACCCCTCCAGGTGGTCAGATTGAGATGTGCTTGCAAAGCTGTTAAGGAAAGATCTCACGGTACTAGTACCACGCCTGACAATCGTCATAGTGCCATTGTCCATCTCCTTTTGAGGACGCTTTGCTAGGAGGGGTCATCACCTGGGGGACAATGACTCCTGGGTGTAATCACTGAAATGGTTCAGTCAATCTGCAAAGGGGCAGACAAGTTACACTAAAATAGCATCAGTTAAGCCCCGATTGGTTTTCTCCATGACTGTGCACTAGCTTTACTGTAGCTTGCAGGCCAACTTCTCTCATGTTAAACATTTCAACAGACTTGCTTGTGATAGTGCCACAAAAGCAGCTGACAAGAGCTTTTATCTGACACTCAAGTGTTGAATTACAAAAATCACAGAGACGCTTACCAAAAGTGATCCAATTGGAAATCACAGGCTCACACTTTTCAAAACAAACATATAACACATGCTCTGTGTGAGTTTAAAAAGGTTTATTTAGAAGCTCCAAATAATTAACTGACTGAGTGTTTTTCCGAGACGTAATATATTTTCATAACAGCTTCAGAGTCATTTCCTTGCCAACTATGCAGAATCTATAATATACAACGCCACACAGATTCAATTTGTTATTGTTTAGCCAAGTTAAATGCATTTCCAAGCCACTAAACCACCACTGTTCTAAATATATATATAGACTTGCCTTCTGCAGTGAGGGACACAGAGCCGGTCAGAGAGTTGATCTGAAACATGTTTCCGGATGGTTCTGAGGGGGCCTGGCTGACCAGACTGTAACGGAGGTCAGCATGTGGGGTGTCGGGGTCATCCAGGTCAGAGGCCTGTACCTGCATAAAGGGAGACCCTAACAGGAACCGGAAAAAAAAGAACAAGGTGAGAAACTTTGGGGTACCCAAGCGAAATCCCCACTTTTTTTTTTAGTACATTAAAGTACATTACAATGTAACCATGAACCTATCCCCAGCAACACTGCCCCTAGTGTGCATAAGAAAACCACATTTGTTCTATACAAATGTAGGCTGTATTTTATTGTATTGTAAGCTGGAACTTCCTTTTGTCTGTGGTACAAAAGGAAACAAAAGGGAAATTACAGTCAGGAGGCAGCAACTAATGCTAACCCTATTGAGAAACAGTTTGGAAACATCAGTCATGTGACTATTCTGTCTAGTTTGCAGCATTACGCAAGCTAATGAGGGATAGGCTAAAGCAGCTAGTATATCAATCAAGAGGAAGGTAAACAGAAACTCATCATCCTCTAGTTGGGCCTTTCTCAGCCAGGTGTATCTTAGACATGTGATTCACAGACTGCAGCCTACTGTATTAGTTTTTTTTATTTTATTTTTTATCTTGAATCTCTAATTGATCCTGGCAATATATATTTATAGTTTTGTTTTGTTTTTTCATACAAATCCATTCAAATATTCCAGTCTATATATAGACGAAAATATGGTGAAGTATAAGAAAAGATGACGGCATACAGCTCTATTGGGCACTATTCACAAAATGTAAAGACTGTTTTAAGTTTTAAGGCCTGTTATGCAATATATAATGCTCTCAGGTTTGCAGGTCATGACGTTTGCTATAGAGAAGGTTATTGCAGCCCTTAAAGTGAATAAGGCCCATTTTCAGAAATCCTAACTGTCGTAGGACCACTGCAGAGCACCATTTTTACAACCCTAAATAGACCACAAGAAGTGTAAAACACAGCTGTATTCCATTAAGAATTCTATAGCACATTGTTTAGTCTCTATCATCCAATCAACAGAAGGTTCCTCTACCTCTTCTCTACACATTGACGCAGGAACCCAATACTGTCAATTCAGACAATAATGTGAATACAAATCTATCTGAAGGTCAACAGCACAAAAACATGACTAAGTGTGCCATTGCTACAGAATAAAAATTATGTGTGTGTGTGTGTGTGTGTTTTATATATATATATATATATATATATATATATATATATATATATATATATATATATATATATATATATATATATAGATAGATAGATAGATAGATAGATAGATAGATAGATAGATAGATAGATAGATAGATAGATATAGATATAAAAATATTTTCCTTGACGTGATTATAGCTTATGAAATTCCAACAGCAATACAGAGTTTAAAAAAAAGAATAAAAACCAAAGATATTCATCATGTGACATTTTTTAATGTCGCACAGCACTTTTAAATAACACAATCAAGTAGCATAAGCCCTACTGAAAAGAAAGGTATTGACTAAGAGAATATCTTTAGACTATGACTGTTGCAAGCCTTCATTTTTGACGACAAATATCTTCTAACAACATAAATACATACTATAGATGCTGCTGATGATGATCTAACTCTGTCTGTAATTAAAGGTTTAATTGCCAAGATATAATCCACTTATCAAATTTGGTGCTACAGAAAGAACATCCCCAACATTTATTTAAAGGGAGATGGTATTCAGTACCAAACAAATGGCTTTAAAATCTCTCCATCCAGCAATGTTCCTTGGTAGTTTTCACATGTGCAGTTTAAAACACACGTAGTAGCAAAGAGTTCATTTTATAAAACATACATCTGGTATCAGACTAGATTAAAGAAAGCTCTACGCTTGCATGCCTTACTTTCAGGTATTCTTTTACTGCAGTACATGGTAATTTCACCGCAGCAGTGTTTTCTGAGTCCAAGCATGAACAGTAAGTGGCTGAAAAGCATGTCAGTCATTAAGGGAAGCAGCTGGTTGGTCACTCTCCAGGTGAAAGGACAAAGGAAGTACAAGAAAATACAACTTTGCTACATGAGGCTAAAATAACAGCTCTGTTCAGTTTGTATCTTAGAGAAAACTCACACACCACTCACCTGATTTTGTACCCAGACCAGAGTAGACGATTCCTGACATGGATTCCTTTGTAAACTGTGGAGAGTTGTCATTTTTATCCTTCACCTGGATATAAATAGTGGCGGGGTCAATGACTGGCTGCCCTTTGTCAGTCACGCTTACCTGAGATGAAACAGACAAGTATTGAAACTTTATTTTTTTTCTAGATTAAGAAAACAAATAACAGAAAAGTATTATTAGTATAATAACTAGGAAGGGTGTGTTTTGGAGAATTTAAGTGATAATAAAAGGGAAAAAGTATGCAGTCTTTTCCATTGACAGTTTGTTTTAACCGTGCAACATCATTATGAAACCTGGCTGAGAGGATCATGGAATACATCTAAGTACAAAATATAAAGGCAAAAACTGAACATGCATTGCCCCAACACAGTAACAGCTAAATTAGGACACCAGCACATTTAAAATGCAGTGTTTATACAACTCTGAATATACAGTCACCTCTAATGGTCTCTGAGGCATGATAAATCTGCTGCCAGAAAATAAGTAATTCATCTTGTATATATCTTGTATGAAAATATACAATTCAATCCAGATAAAAGTAGTTAAATTGATTTTTTAAGGGTTTAGAACATTCCACAAGCTCTCAGACTGTGCTTAATATTTCCACCCCTGCATGTCTGCAATTGAGGTTCAAGCACAGTGCAGATCATTTGAATTCAAGACAAATTAAAAATATTGATTAATAAGCCTCATATAAGCCATACAGTTAAAAAGTTATGGCTGAAAATGCCAGCCGCAATATGATTTCCATGATTTCAGCATGTTATCAGGCAACACATTACCTGGACCAAATTTTTTGTTGTTTAAGGCAATGCATTAATGTTACTGTTTTTGCTTTACAAGAGAGACCAAAGGTTGGAAGCAATTAAAATGTAAATGGTGTCTGTTTATTTTACATTTGGCTAAAAACACATTGTCTTGATTATTTATTTATTTATTTATTTATTTATTTTAATAGATAGACCGTTCTGAAATGTATGATCTCTCACTGCGGATATAGAATAGTCTGAAATGTATGATCTCTCACTGGGGATATAGAATAGTGACCATACGTTCTGCATGTCACTCTTAAATTTGGTCATGCTGTGTATGCATGCTGTGTGGCCGTTTTATTAGGACCTGTGGCTAATATCAGGTTTGGCCACCGTTTGCCCTGATCACAGCCTTGACACAACATGGTATAGACCCCACAAGGTGCTGGCAGGTGAAATCTAGTCAGTCATTAACATTTCACTCAATTGGTGCAGTGAGGCAGGCAGAGTATCACTGATGCATGTCCTGCTCCTCAAACCATTCATACATGGAATGGTGCATTATTGTCTCAAGAGTATGCCTAATAAAATGGCCAGGTAGTGTAGGTCACGGTTACATACTTTTTCATGATACTGATAGCTTTCATTTTGTATCTACAGCTGAGGCAGATGGGATGTATGTTACTTTTATTTTTAAATATTACAATTTGAAATATTTGTGATCTTTTGAAGTAACTGACCTGCAGCGTGTAGGAGGGGTGCTTCTCTCTGTCGAAGGGTTCTGTAGCATACAGAAAACCCGAATCCACCCCGAAAACCCCCTCATCATCTCCAGTCAGAGTGAAATGGTATGATCCTACTGCCTGCTTGGGCAGCTGAAAAGGGAAACAAACAACATATTCAAATTCAGACAACTAATAAACTCACCTATTTGTGTAACTTTCACTATATAAAAAAATTGCTCTATTACACAAACATAGAGAGAAAGCTCTTCAATATCTTAAAAGTTGAACAACTGTGACTAGAATACAAAATGAATGCCCTCTCTAAGGTGCCCTGGAACTCATAGGTTGGTTTCCGCTGTGTGTGATGGTCTTTGTGATACCAGTCAGTCATTCCACTGTAACTGGCACAGGAGAAAGCAGCTGTGTCTTTGGATCTGGTGGTGCTGCTCCGTCTAACACAATCCAAACTAGCACTCAGCATGTTAGCAGCAGTGCCATTCAGTATCTGACATTTTGCCATAGAATCTGTGTGTAACTGTACTGTTAAATGCGGTTTGCTAGGAAGCGCTCCTCTCAAAGTCAAGCTTAATTATTATTTTCCTCTAACTTTACATTTCTGTTTGTTTGCATTAATTACTCAGTGATTACGCAGTAATTATGTGGTCTGTGTTTAAGTTTAGAACATTTTCTTTCTGGTAATAACTCAAAAAACAACCAAAATCTATTGAGACTTCTGTTTTGACAACCACTGCTATCCCCATTAGTCACAGCAACAGCCTCAGCACCACAGTGAATTTATATACAGTATATACTGTGTAACTGCGGACTTCTTAAAAAGCTGACCAGCCTTCATTTAAAACTAAATAAAAAGTGAACTACGCTTATAGACTACGTTACTTAATGAAAAGAAAGATGCGTCACAACGCCAGTTTTACCTCAAAACTCAGACGCATTACACCTCATAAAAAACAAATGTAAAGATCTGATCTTGAACTTCTGGAGGTGTGTTTTTGATCTACACTGTGCAATCCTGTTACTCATTTGTACATCACATTCAACTGTGGCATGATTACAATTTCAAATTGAAATGCGGACAAAACTTTCTCCTGGTCAGGAGGCACTAATTGCTTGCTGTGCCGCAGGGCGTTGGAGTATCTCAAAGACTTGCTCTTTCAATAGCAGCAATAGGGAAGCATATTTCCATATCATTAGAGAAGCACTAAAGCAAAATGTGTATCATTTGCATGATACAGTAGCCAACAGCAGAAAAACTGTTTGATATAATACATATAGCTTAATATAACATGAACCGTAGCTTGAGTGGCAATCAGAATTAAGTTGGCCTAGATTTCAGTGTTCAACAGAGACACCGGTAAATTGGTAAACAAGGATTGGAATATTGATTAGACTTCAAAAAAATGAAGCAAAAAAACTATGGGGTCACAATTAATTGTTAGTACTTCTATTTTTACTTGTTCAGTTTAAAGCAGGGAATGTACCAGTGCTTAGCTCTCCATCCTAACACTAAAGGCAATGCATGCTGCCCTCTAATACTTTTGTTTTTTTCTGCTTGTTATCCAACATCATTGGAGCCAGCTGAAAGGTGAATTTAATCTTTAATGGTAATTAGAATATGAGTCATACAGATATTAATAGGGTGTCAGTGTTTTAGCACTGAGGTATAAATATTAATATTAATATATTTGACTATCAATTTTATCCAGGCGCCGTGTTTGTAAATTAATATTTTGTCGAAATTTGGCGCGGTACAGAAACAGTAAACAAAACAGACATAGATTTCAAGTTGAAAGAAGACTGCTTATTTTTCTAAAGTTAAAAAATATAAACAAAACTCCCAGGTTCAGGTACCTGTGTTTATAGTTATATAACTTTAATAAAATGCTTTATTAAAAAGTTGTGTTAAGCTATTTTTATTTTCTGTCTAACAAAATGGAACATTGTTAAGCTGAGTGGACCTGGGTTTTGGTGCCCCAGAGTTATTATCCATTTTCTCTATCTCTATCTGAAAATTACTGAACCTGCCTGGAGATCCTAAATGCATGCACTGAACTGAATTCCTCTTCCTATTTAGACAATGTGATAACATGACCTTTCAACTCTGCTAGCCCCACCCACATCTATCTTGAGCTATGTTGGAGTTGAAAGGTCAAATTGGCACATGACTTGAATGGAATGAGGAAGACACTTTGAACGGTGCTCCTTTTTATGTTTCTATAACCAGAAGTCACGGAGGGAGGGTGTAAACAGCACCGCATCGAAGTTTAGACCATAGAACTCATTATCTTGATGTAATGTAATAGCCCTCCATGAATATAATTACAAAATAATAATTCACTTCCCTCAACTGCCCTTGAAAACCTGTTTGCAGTCCTCTATTAGGAAACAATACTGTATATACTGCTTGTGTTTACCAAGAAATACATCCTGGTTTAATGAGACATTTCAAACTAAAACACTGGCTTTAGGGTTTTAGTCACTTGTTGTGTACCACATTCTGTAATAGAAGGATAGAGGTTAAAATGTGAATGGAAATAACTACAGCAGTGTATGTGTGTGAGAGAGAGAATGATCAATTGAGGCCAATTTAATGGTATAATCAGAAAAATCAGGCAATCATAAACCCTGTTTCTATTCACTTTTCGTTTCTGCGTCTCAATTCACAGTGCCTTTACAAAGCATGGTGGTCTGCTGGAAGTTACTGCCCTATCCTACACCACCAGTTCTGTTCTGAAGCAAGTACAAAGGAAAGTAGTGACAGAAATAGAACACATGGGGGATCACCTATCAAGCGTTAAAGATGACATTAAGGCCATAGCACCGAGTTTACGCTGGCTAAAATGACCTCGTATGTATCATGACTCTTTTGGCAAGTTAAGGCTGTGTTAGCACGGCCAAAATGTGCCCCGCCATGCAATGCACTCTGCCACTCATTATCCATGCACATTAGAGCATGTCAAGTCTTAATTATATGCACGATCAAATTGTAGGTGGGGCTCATTTGTAAATGAAGCCTGTGATATTAAAATTAGATTGATGAAGAGGCAGAACAGCTGCTCCGGCTCTAAAAGGGTCCACAAATTAGTCAAATTGGTCTTATTTGGGTGCAAAAAAAAAGACAGAAAGCAGCTGATAGGAAAGAGCATTATGGCATAATGTATTTCTTATGACAGAGAGTGCAGGCTCCTACCCTTCCTGAGCAACCCAGGAACAGAGGGAGAGTGGATGAAAGAAGAGGATTGAATTATAGCTCGATATCGGTTATTTCATTCTGTACAATTGTTTGTATTCGTCATAGAGTAATATAATATAATTTAAAGTCAAGACACTTAGTCAACGCGGGTCCTTTCTGCCTCTCCAGATGAGCTACCCAGGCTTTAGTGGGTTAAAACCTGTACATTTTATTAAAACACAGGTTAGCCCATTTTGAACTGTCATTTCTGCTTCTCCAAATGACCTACCTATTGTTCAATTGAGGTAGCCCATTTGAAGGGGAGGCACTATTTTTCAGATTAATCTGTTAATCTGTACTCCCGGTAGCCCATTTTGAGCACCGGTGCAGCGCATTTAAGCATTTAAATGTGACAGCTTACTCTGTGCCTCATTAATTTTGGGCTAGTTAATACATTCGGGATGGGGTAAAATATGTGCCACAGCAGGGTGCTACGTTACGTTGGTCGATCTTGATACATTTCCTTTAAAGACTTTAAAGAAAAAATGAACAAGAACAGTTATTGAATGCTTTCTTTCTAGACAATATTTTCCTCTCTGAAAACTTAACTGTACACTTACATCAATGTCAAACTTTTGCTAAAATTAAACAAAAGACAATGGTAGTGGAGGAACCCAGCTTTTTGGCCCTAACCCTAATTCTTTATTCTATATTCTTTATTAATTTTACTATTTCAGGCACCACAGCTCTGTGAGCAGACCTGGTGTCTTTTCACTTCTATACGCCCCCAGCTGCTGGACATGACATTCCATTACTATGCATATACGCTTACACCACCTGCTGGACACTAAACAAATTACAAGAAGAAAAGAAGAATTGTGTTGAACGTACCTTTGCGATATAAAAAGGGAAGTTTCCTTCATAGTTCTCTGGAACTTCTGACCTCAGCACCTCAGATGTCCCCACTGCCAATAAGAGCAGGAACTGTTGGGGAAAGATAGTCTTTGGTTTAGGGGAGTTACCATTTCATGTGTAAATTATTTGCTCTGGGATAGGTGCATGTTGTCTATGTTTATATAAAACTTGTCTGGATACCCACATTGTCTCAGATATTGGTGTATTAAATAAACCCTGTTTTCTTTGATTAGGACTTAGGAAAGTAGCAACTATAATAGATTCAGTGCTGCATACATTTGACCTCTTTATAACAAAAAGCTGAATCTCCCTTTACAGGCCTTAGATTAAGAGAAGAGGACCATAATTAAATCATTGCTACACTGATGTGAGGAAATATCGGCATTAACGGTATGCCTTGAGTAGTAAAAAACAGTGTTCAAATAAGATCAAGCCTCTACCCACAACTAAAACTCAAAACACAAATGTTGTTTTAAAAATAAGAGTTAGGAGTTAGTGTTCTTTTCTTCTTCGTGCATCCGTCAGTACAAATAATTATTGCGATTCCAAACTCCGTTGTAGATTTCAACAAAGATGTTTTATTAAATACAGTCGAACAGTTGGGTATTCCATTTTCCCTAAGCACAGGTCATAACAGACTCAACAAGACAATACAATGTTAATATAGGTAATATGAATTAATATTAAGTTAATAAAGACTTAACCTTATGACATCACTTTTTTTCTTTAACCCAATCAGAAGAAAATAAGTTTCGTAGTTACAGTTATACAAATCTCTTATCAGCCCTTGAAGGGGCAAGCTTTTATGACCCCCTCATAAACCAACTGTATTTTCTAAGCAAAACATGTTTATATGTAGTTTACTATATACAAAACAGTGGTCTGACCAAAAGGCAAATATATTTAATGTCAGGGCTGGACATCAAAGGACTTGTTTTTTCATCGTTTTCCTGTTGTTCTAAAGACAAAAGCTAGGATACAATCACCTTCCCAGGTTCTAACCAGAATTCAGGAGACTAAAAGATGTTAATCAGATCCCTAGTCTCCTTAGAAATTTAACCAGAACCTATGCTCAATTTATGAGTTGTATCCTTAGACCTAACAATTCATTTATCTCTAAAAAAAAATGTTCCAACAACAAAACAACAAAGAAACATTTATAATTGAACAGTCCACAAGTACATCTAACAGTAACGATGCATGTACCTAGCAACGTGTGTTTTTTTTTTTTTTTTTTTTTTTGGATCACTTACATTTAGGAAAGGGAGCCCCTTTGCAGGTGGTGTAGGACACATTCTGCAACAGGACCTGCAGTTTAAGAGAAACTATTAGTTATTTCTTCCATGAAAAGATGAACTGTGTCATATTAATGATATACTGTGTTATGCAAGTATGATAAAGCATGCTAAGGTTGAAAGCTTGTATGTTTTATATATCAGTACAGTGTATAGAGAAATTGGGGTTAAACCAAGAAGTTAGGCTATATCACAGAAGCGCATCTTTTGAAGTTTTGTTTATACTCTAGACAGAACATATCGGATCTAGAATCTACCAGAAGCACAAGCCCCTATTGACAGCCAGTTCCATACACACACGTTACTGTATCTCCCCACCACACCAGGCTCATGCTACAACCATCTTTGACCTTTCCTTTGCTTTGCTGTAATGTGTAAACTGCACTATCAGTGATGCACGTAGACGCTCTGAAATTCTGTCTTTGAAATGTTCTTTTTGCTTCGCTGACTATCGTTCAAGGAAGCTGTGCTTTCTCCCCGAGAAACTGGCTGCTCATTAAACTTAGGAAATGGCGATTTTAGACAGGGTTTGTCTTCATTTTTTCAAAAAATATGTACAGTCTTGGCAAGTGTCTCTTGAGGTTTTGCCAATTTCCTCTTTAATTCACAAATGTATATATAAAAATAAACATACTATAAATCCAGTTGTGAAACATTTTCCATGAAATGAGTTTGAATGAGACAATCCCTATAAACATATAATTCATATATAGGAAAAGCATTCTCTGTTTAATCGGTGTGTGACAGTCTATACAGTGATAAATATTATTGTGTCTCTAAGGAGATTTGCACTTTCAACCTTTACAACACCCATTATTGTAAAATTCTGTACAGCACATACTCTACCATGACAAAGTATAAAACATGCTGCAAGCCATATTAATATAAAATAGAGTGTATAATGCAGTCAGCAGTAGAGAAATGAATGATAATGAGTCTGTAGTGAACCTGACATACACTGTCATACACTGACATAAATTGGATTTAACTTAAGCATTTTCATTTCTTTTATATCTAGGTTATTTTTATGCCTGCTATTTAAATCTACTGAATTGAATCAAGGATAGCAAACATCGCTTTGCTATAAAAGTGAGTGGGCTCAAGGTCAGACTTACAGTGCAGTGCATTACCAATTTTACTACATCTAAAATTCATGGATTATATGGTAAAAGCATAGTGCAATGTAATGAGGTGACTATAGGGAAAGCATGATAAAGCAATGCCTAGCATGCGTCACAGAGAAGTATAGTGAGGTATGGTCCATTCAGACAGTAGCCATGATAAAGGCATCATTATCTGCAACATTACTGTGCAGTTTTACAAAGATGTAACGTTTAAGGTCAGATTCTACTTCTATTACCTTTCAATGCATCATTGTGGCATGTTTACACACACGCACACGCACACACACACACACACACACACACACACACACACACACACACAGCCCCACCCCCACCCTACCCCCACCTTGCCAACCAGCAATATCAAATTGGCTTGAAAGGCATAAGCCTGCATTTTACCACTGATTTCGTAAGGGCTTTGTGGCTATTGGCATCATCCCTGTGTATTTCTATTCTTCACAATTTTTAACTACCGGTATAACACAAGGAAGCATTTTGATGCCAATGGATAACATTTTAAAAATGTCATCATGAACGAAAGGATTATTTTATTTCTTTCTTTAATCAAAGGGCACTATTTACTTTAACATCCCTAAAAAACTAAACACTCTGACATAATTATTACTAAACAACCACTTAAGAAACAAAAAAACATCTTGTAAAGGCTTCTGAGACAGCAAGCCTTCATTTGTGAGAATATAACCTTTTAATGTGTAGATGTTAAACAGACAATGGGCTCTTTTACAATTGAATCACAGTCCTTTAAATTTTCCATTTAAATCTTATCCATGTAATTGCCCTGCCTTAAGCTTCAGCCATTATTACTGTGACCTTAAGAGAATCTGTGATACACATGAACGTTGGTGAGGGTGTGGTCTTTTGTACTTATCCGACAATTAAAATTAAGGTGGAAATTAAGGAGAACAGAGATGGGTAATAAAGGGCTTTAGAAGGTCACAGCGAGTGGTTTAGCTCCTGTCAAAAACTAGGGAAGGAAAGCATCTTATTTTATTAAACACAATTTTTTTTTTCTACTAATTTATGACTAAACAAAAAACATATTCAAAAAGATCAGTACAGCAGATCTAGAAGCAAAACATATAGCCAATCATTGACGTCAAACAGTGAATAGTAAGGATGATCATTTGACATTGAAGAGGCAATCGTTCCTGTTGCTAATCACACTTCATTCCAGAATTAACAGTACTTTATAGTCATATTCAGGTACAGTATGTGAAGTCATTATCCAAAAGCAGCCAACATAACCTTTTTGAATAACGTGTCTGGTTGTCAATTTCTGCTGAATTGGTAAAATATTTTCATATCCAGAAGGTTTAGAGAACAACAACGGTACAGTGGCACGTCTAACTAAATGTAAATCATATAATACAGGTTTAAGCCCTTGCTCAATCATATTTTTTTTTGCACTTCAAACACAAACAGCATGTTCTTACCTGTTCCTTCAGTGTCTGTAGTTCTTCTGTGGGGTGGCAGAACAGTGAAATGTAAAGCAGAACGCGTATGTGCAAAACACTTTTCTGACTTGCAAGGTTAATTATTGACTTTGTAATTAAAATATGCATTAATCACCAACAGAGTCTAAAAGTTTAAAGCATGCTGAACATAACCCTGATTTAAGTTTAAAGGACTCCAAAACTAAACAGCAGGTGGTTTGGTTTTAATGAAACCTGTGATAATTAGTTAATGAATGTACCATGCAGGTTTTCATCAAATATTTATAGAAGTTTTAAAAGTTTGGCAGTGAATACTGGATTGCAATAATTTTTTTTTTTTCTCTAGCAAAACCAAAACTTAACCACTTAACTTCTATTAGATCCATCAGAAATAGAAGAGGTTCCTACCGTTAAACGTCTTGCGTTGTGTAGTGTGGCTTGATCCTTTCACATTTTAATGTCCACGCAGTTGTGGAAACTGCCGGTTTTATACAACAGATTTGTTTTGCCCTGTGATTACAAAACATGTACTCAAGGTTAGACTACTTGACTTTGTGTAAATGCAGCCACTTCCAATAGCTAGTGCAGTGTCAGTGTGTTTAAATGGCAAATATTTATGTTGAAAACGTACTCATGTTTATACTCTAAGATCTGTCTGGGGGAGCCATTTCAGTACATATTTAACAGCTAAAATAAAATGATGAAGTACATGAATACATGGTTATCAGTGGTTTCATTTGTCAGTTTAATAATTAAGATTTGGTAGCAATAAAAACTAGATGGTCCTAAGTTGTCTACCTCTGAGATACTATTTACCAGTGTAACTTTACAAGGCACCTATGCAGTTTACCATAGCGTGGTTTTTACATTGCTTTCTAATACTAGTCTGGGATTTAAACCTTTCTGTGCTTTACCATGCTTTCAATGTTTTAATAATGCTTTACTACATTTTACTCCCTTTTTTTTCATGGTATACTGCAGCAATCATTTCATAAGGGTAAGTAATAAAAAATACTCCATTCTGACTTGTCATTCTGTGTAGCATCATTAGATGCCCAATGACAGGTCGTTTGGCAATATTTTGATGGCCACAAGCTGCCAACTGTTTAAACTTCAGTGTTTCACTGTAAGTTACCAATCTTTCTATCTTTATTTTTCTTTATTTTTTTCACACATATGTTCGCAAGTGGCTACTAATGTTTCACAATAAATAAAGAGATGATTCATAATAGAGCATTATATAGAACAGGTTGCGGATTTCCCTGACGAAGGTGATAATCACTGAGGAACATGCGTATCCCTCCAGAATCCTGGATACCTCATGGGGCGTACACCCTATTGACAGTGTTATGGCAGGTAATTTTTGTTGAACCCCTGTATTTGATTCGATTCCATTAGAATTAATTCATAGCTTTTTTTTTCTTCACAGGTGAGTGTGTTCTGTGTACTTCCACCACGGTGAACAGCAGTGATAGCGAGAACTAGGCCTGCTGCAATTGAGACAATTTCAAAGACTCGGATTGCAAGATCATACTTTATTATAAAATATTTATGTAAACATGTAACCAATTTTAAATTGAATAATATTAAATGAAAGTGCAAATCAACCTCAATAAAATAGTATTAAATCCACAATAGCTATATTTAGTTATTGTTTTTTTTTTCCTACGTGTAGTTTTAACATCTAAATAAAATAAGAAAAAGATCAACTTTCATGTAGTAATAACCTGCCCCCCCCCCCCCAAAGCCACCCCAATATCTCAATGCAAGTACGAACCTGCGCACTGAATTGCACTCTTAAAGGACTGGTTAGTGATAGAAACATCAACATAGTGCCTGTAAAAAAAATTCTAATTTGTCCTTTTAGCAAGCATGTCAACATGATACAACAGTTTGCTATCTGCTTCACAGCCACCCCATCTTAGCTTCTGGGTGACCATACATTGACTTTCTTTAAGAAAGGGCAAAAAAACATTTTATGTTTCTTTAAACAAGGCACAGCTTTAGCAAACACCAATTGTACAGACATGCCTTGCTGGTATGTACCTCTATATACAGATTTAGGGTTCACAAGCTGTACTTTTAAGGCAGAGAGTAAAGAAAATGTTAGGAAAATAAAATTCAGCAAGCTTCATGCAGAACACTGTTGAATTGCCTGTCAGTTTTTTTGTTTGTGTGTATTATTATTTCAGTATAATACAGCAATACCAGTCCTCAGAGTCCTCAAACTCCAAGCCTGTATTGCACAGCATCCGGTCTGGTGCAGTTTGAGTAGGAGCCTCAGGGCACAGAGAGGTCATGGCAGGATTTTGACTTCTGTTTAAAGGCCATTTTTTTGTTGTTTTTGGCCACTAGGCGGCCCAGGAAGCGTTTGGCCTTCTTGCCGATGCTCTCCCGCCGCTTGCTGTTGGCCAGGCGCCGTGCGTTGTCCTCCTTGCTGTCTTTCCGCAGGCGGATCTGCCTCACGATACCCTCAAACAGGGCCTGCACATTGTGGTGGAGAGACGCCGACGTCTCGATGAACTTGCAGTCGAAAACCACGGCGCACGCCCTTCCCTCTGAAAAGAGAACAACAGTGATCAGTGACACAATCTTCACTCATTCATTAACACCCACATCCTCCCCAAGGTGTTGCAGGCTTACTAATCACTGTTACAGCTTGGGAATGCTACAAATAGGACGATTAGGGCTGATATGTATTCTCCTTTAACAATTGAATTAGTACATGGTGCCCCCAGTGGTTAAATGCTGTCACTGCAAAAGGAAGATAAATCTGTACTTTCCAGTTAGAGGTTCTTGTCTCTGTGGTTTTATGCGTATTTCTTTAAACCCGCATGATGCAGATCTCAGTAGCCGTTCAAGCAGTATTCAAATCCAAGCAAAAAGATGGTAGGAATGATCCTGGTATTGTGTGACTCAATATACTACAGAACTGTGGCACACTAAATTTTTCTTTTTTTTAAGTTTTGACTGGTATTTACAAACTTAAACAAGCTTTCTGAGACCCCCTCAGTAACAGACAGAGGAAGTAAGGGAGCAGGATTTGCATTCTTTCATTCGCAGTATACTAGAGAACATTACTGCACTGGTTCCTCTGCATTTTAATATCTGTCCATCTCCTGAACTTGTATACATAACGCTCCCACACTTGTATATGTTATAGAGTCATGTTAGTACTGAGCTATCCTGCCTATCTCCCTGTATGCAGAGTGTTGCTACAGTAGAAGCTGGCGTGTGCTGCAGCGCTTACCTTCCACAGAGACCTCTCGCGAGCGGACCAGGTCACTCTTGTTTCCCACCAGGATGATGGGGATATTCTCGGACTGCCGGGCTCTCCGCAGCTGGATCCTCAGCTCCGAAGCCTTCTCGAAGCTGGCCTTGTCTGTCACGGAATACACAATGATGTAGGCGTCGCCTATCTTCATACACTGGTCCTGCAGCCAGTGGCTGTTGTCCTGCGGGAAAGAATGAAAAGTCAGTGATTAGGAAGTGTGGTCATTATTATATAGCATGGTGCTGTATTCCTCACATGCTCACAAACTTCTTGGGATCTTTTTCTCTACTTTTCAATATGACAAATACAGGTTTAAAAACTACTGTATAATATTAAATTTATTATGTTCTCTATAGCAGTACCGCTACTACCACGACTACTCCTACTAATACCAATAATAATGAAGCCCAGCATGTATAGTATATGTTTATAGTATTTATGTATTGGTTAATATAAAACTATAAAAAGAGAATGTTTAATTTGTGATTGGGCTGCTTTGGAACTTGTTACCAACACTGTGTAGGTGTGATTGTATTTTATACTGTGTGAACCAACCAATGATCGTTTGAGATAGTGTAGTGATTTGATTTTTGGAGTTGGAGGAATCTGGATATGGTTGCAAACAGTGTTAGAGAGTTTAAAATGACACCATTTACTGATTGAATCTTACCTGTTCCCATATATCGTATAAAACAATGGAAGCCTCCTCGTCATCAACAATGACTGATCTGTCGTATGTGTTTCCTGAAGGTAAAGAAAGACGGATACAGATGCAGTCAGTGGAGGACTTGAATTAGAATGAGCTAATGTATCAATTATAGAAGATCATTAGGCAGCCTGCATCTGGACAAGAGCTGATAACACCTGCAGAGAAGGCAGCCCTAATCTTAAAAGGGGCTCTGTTGCATGCACGGTATCTCCACGCATTTATTTTTCCATTCATTATCTTTGTTGTTGCGCTATAAACAGCATTATCTAACCTGAGGGGATCTGGCTAAATATAAACTAAGCTCTCTCTTATCACCTTGCTGTCTTCCTAGACTTAGACACAAACACATGAAATGTTAATTTTAGTATTGTATTCATGTGCCATATTATGGACTCAGAAAATTCTCTTTAGACAAACTGATAACATTTTGCAAATAGTCCAGTGCTAAAAGTACTCTATATTTGCTAGCGTATGCATACCGGTGTATTTCATTATGCAACATGTTTACAAGTCAACACACAAATACATTTTTTGGTCACTGACTTTTTTGTTGTTAATATACACAGTGGTGGGTTATACGCTATCATTGCAGAAATAACGCGTAAAAGACTGTCGTGTCCTCTACTTACTAGCGCATGGAGATTTAAAAAAAAACAATGCCTGTCTGTCTCTCACCAGCTTCTTCGCAATCGTGGGTGTCTTCGATCCCACCGAATATCCGAGCCAGGCTGGACTTGCCCACTGCCTGCTCGCCCAATAGCACCACTTTGTAGACTTGTCCCTCTGTGTCACTGCCGGAGGAGATGACAGAATCTGACGAGTCGGAGACCCAGCTGTCTCTGTGCTGCTCGTCGGGGCTGTATGAGGTACACCGGACCAGGTTGGACAGCTCTCCCAGCTGCAGGGTGGGCATCGCGGACTTCAGATCCCGCTCGTCTACCGGCATGCTTCTCCTGTGCAGATGCTGGTTCATTGGGAAAGGCATGCTGCTCCGCCTCTTGTCCAGATTCCGCAGCCTGTCACCTTTATTCAGAGTCATTCTTTTTCTGGTACTACAAAAAAAATAAAAAATAAATTTAAATAAATAAATAATATATATTAAAAGTTCTACATTAGGATGTCTGTTCCTTGCACATGCTAATTCCAGATGTAAAGCCACTGAAATGAAAGTCTATGGGGGACATGATAATGATACCATCATGTAGTTCGATTGCCTGGCTAGCTATTAAAAAAAAAAAAAAAAAAGTATTTATAATATTATTTACACAAACCAATACGTAATAGTGTACTAATCCCATGTAAACGGTTCCTTACACACGTGTGCTGTTCAACATGTTACTGTAATAAAACTATATTTACATCACTGTTTCCAAAATACTGCATTATACAGCCGTTCTTTACACTGAGAGATATATCTGAATTGGCTTTGTTCAAGTTCAATAATACACAAGTTATTGAACGTGCATGCACAACAACTTCGCAATTTCAATAATGCACCACATCGATCTATAATAAAATATCAATCTATAATAATACAACTTTTTTTTTTTTTTTTTTTTTAACAGTTAACGTATTATGCAATTAAAACTGCCTACGAAATACAGAAAAAAACAGAAGAAATTCCCGATGAAAAACCTACATTTCAGAAATAAATCCTTGGATTTTCTTTCTTAGGGGTATCCTTTGTTATGTGCACTTTCAATAAATAAAGCGATGCTGTAGGTATCGTTATAGGTCTTCTCTGCTAAGCGAACACAGCTACTGCCTCTCCGGCTGCCAGTTTCAGTTTGGCCGAAGTGAAGCGCTGAGCCGCTATTTATCTTTCAGTCAGCCGCGTGACGTCAGCTACCGGGGGAATCATAACTCTACAACTGCGTTGGGACCGAATCAGCGCAGACAGATAGAATTTCACTGTCTGATCAATGAGATGCGCTTCAAAAATAGAGTTTATCATCCTGGTGCGCTCGCTGACTGAGTAGTGATTATAGTAGTGATCATATGGCATTGATTTTACCCTTTATCTTTCTTTTAAAGTGTTGCATTCATCGGATTTTCCAGTCTTTTACATCGTTGTTAATGTTATTTATCATATTTTTCCACCATTAAGAAAATAGTATGCAAATATTTATCATATTATGCAATACATTGGGTCCTGTAATTTTATTTTACTTGTGCAACTTCGCGGTGAGGATTTATTTTGTCTTGTTCGTCGTGAATTTTGAATGTATTTTTAAGAGAAATTGATTGTCTGTTTCCAGTTTAAGTTTGCAAAAAAAAAAAAAAAAAAAAAAAAAAAAATGTACCTCTGTTTGACAATACGAAAACACTTATCAGGTCGCAATTGTTTGCACATGTACCAAAATCTGACAACGTACCACTTTCAATGTGGCAATGTGTGTTGCTTGCTGACATTACATGGGTCAAGTTTTGGTACGCATACCACATTGTGACGATGTACCACTATCTAACACTACACCGGTACTGTTTTGGAAAGGTTTTCAGTGTAGGGCTATCCCGGTGATGGGGAATACCAGACATGAAACTACATGTCCGTATCGCGGATGCTTTTAGCCGCTAAGCCTAAGGAAAATGTTAGCTCTGCATTTTTTTTTTCTGTAAGTGAAATTCATATAATTTCTTTAAAAACTGGAGACTTGGAGAAATATTTGAGTGAAATATAACCCCAATATTATGTATTACAGATGTTGTATATGGCAACGTTTGTTAATTCTTAATACTGGAAAAAGAAATATTCCAATTCCCCTATCCATTGTATTCCTGGCGGTGTACTCTACCCAAGAATATTACATGTGTTTGTTAGTTCTAGCAAAGTTGCATTCATCCTACTGTTGTCTCTGGCATCATGTGCTTGCAGTCACACTGCAGATCAGCCGCGGTTGGGTTTGATTTGACCTGTGTAGTTATTGCTATTTATTTGATAAATCGTCAGCAATGGCAGATGCAGACAACCGGTTAACAAATAAGGACTGTTAAAGTCCATATCCGCAGACGGGGGGTATTGTGGGAGATGTACCTGCCGTTCTGACGTATCTGCGCACCAGGAAAGACCATATATAGACATCCCAAAAGTAATTTATACAGATGACAAGTCTTTGTGCAATGTCTCCATCTGCTGGCTACAACTAACAACTACAGGCAAGCCTTGTCAATAGACTCTTATTAATCAGTGTTAGATGATGATAACCTAGCTCCTGTTTCTTTTTAGATAAAGACTATATTACATGAACTAATCATTGTTATTGCTGTTATTATTTTCTATTATTAATAGAAACATTATCACACTATTTGTTTTATCCAATGTCCAATTTATCCCATATGAAATAAAGTGATCAGTTGGTCCAAGCCTACTATTGTACCTATTTAACTGCGTAAGACTCAATTGCTGCGCTGTTCTGCATCTGCGTGTGTTTTGCCCAGTACACATCACCTGTGCTGAGAAATGCAACTTGTCGTAGCTGCTACACCTTTTAACCAGCAGGCGGCTTAACGCTGGGGTTTCTGTTAAAGAGAACTTCACACGGCAGAGACAGCAAGCCCTTGTAACCTGTTAATGGAGAGGATAGTTTTGAAACAGAGAAGACAGAGCCGAGGACAGCTAACCGTGAGTGTCATTTGTTATATTCAGTTCTGTTCAGAATCAATACTACAGCAGGTAAAGCCAATCGTCTACATTACCACAGACAAAATATATATATTCCAGAATATATATTATATATTATATATATATCTATATATATATATAATATATATATATTCATATATATATTATGTGTGTGTGTACGAGTAAATCGATTAGCTAGTTATTTGTAACAATCAACAACTCAGGAACGTTTTATTTGAAAGCACTAACTTTTCCAGAATTAACGATGTAATCCCTTAAACGGAAGTGGAAAGAATGTTGTTTGTATTGTATTTTTTAAATGTTCCACAATCATTTGCAGTGTGGCACTAAAATATAATTATTTACTGCTTCATATTTTTAATTTCTTTTCACATACCTTCAGTGGTTTACATTTTAGTTTGTTTAATTTCCCTAAAAGTTGTTTTAGTTAAAAACCTGTTTTCCACTTTGTAAACCAAACAAGACTCCAGGTTAGGAATATAATCTTCAAACTCTGCTAGAAAAAACAAAGGTGGAAGCTGGAATATGATAGTGAAGTGAAGAATCCATGTAGTTAATATCCACCTGTACACTACAGTATGCAATGTAGTACATTATAGTTTACTGTGGTATACAGTACACTTGTATAATGTTTTCCCATAGATTTATGTGTGTCATGCTACAATATTTTCAGTAATGCTTTATTTTGAAGAATGTTTAAATTATACCGAATGCATGTCCCTAGGGTGACGAATTCTCAGATAACCCCTGTTACCAATGATAGGACACCCCAGAAAAGAAGGTGGTATATAATCAGTAGTGATAAAAGGTGCATGTTGACCACAGGTAACAGAATCTGTCATTACAGGTACATGCTATTCAAGTATCATGGACCAGTATGATGACAAGGGGTGGGCTCCTATCCATCACGCAGCCTATCGGAATTACTGCAAGTCGGTGGAGCGCTTCGTGACCTCTGGGGCTGAGCAGCTGGAGATGCCAACCCGGGACAGGCTGAGATCCACGCCACTGCTCCTCGCCGTCTCCAGTGCAAGCCTGCAGACCATAAAGGTCCTGGTTAGCCTGGGAGCGGACGTGGCTGCCGTCAGTACTCTGAGCCATGGAGTGGTGGAGGTCAGTGCTTCCATGCAGCATTTAGACCTCCTTGAGTATTTCATCGGTCTGAAGAACCCCAAGCTGGACGTGTACCAGAGGCTCATCAAATTCCTCGATTCAGAAAGAGATGAGGAGGCAACCAGTGCGGGACAAGCGATCGTGGCATTGAGCCGCAGGGGAGAGGGAAAGGAAGACCACGCCTTGCCCTTCATAGAACGTGGCTTGGTTTCCGTGGCCGTCAATGTTCTGAAAAAGAAAAACGTCCAAGAAGTGAAGGAGCAGGTCTTAAACATCTTGAACAATGTCTTGGAGGAGCCAGGCGTGAAGGAGCAGATCTTTAATAGTAGGGGTCTCCCTACCTTGATCTCCTTACTCCACAAGGCATCCCAGATGTTCTTCCGTGGAGCGGTATTGGTGATAAAGGAAATTGCTGTGGAAGAGAAATACGCAGAGGCCCTTTTCTCTGCCGACGCGCTGTCTGCTCTCCTGGAGGTGCTTCAGCTGGCCAGTGCGAACATTGCTGAAGGGAAAGAGGAGGCCTTTATTCTCATCCCGGTGGTGGACAGTTTGTGCTCCATGGCCCAGGCCAGTGAGAGCTGCCGAAATGCAATGGGGAAGCAGAAGGGCTTTTTCTCCCAATTGGTGGGTCTGCTTGAAGTAGGGAACTCGAAAGGTCTCCTGATGGCTCTATGTAAAGCAGTGTCAAGCATGGTGGCGCACCACCCCAGCAATCAGAATGCTCTTCTCGAGGAAAACGGCGAGGTGCCGCTCATTCAGCTGCTCAAAGCGAAGAGCAGGGATGTGCAGCTCAGCTCTATCCAAGCCATTCACAGGTAGCCATTGGCAGGAAGCAAGCCAACACAGGGGTGGGGGTACATATAATACAACATCATTGCATTAACCAGTCAATCATAAAGGGTGCAAGTTCAGGGGATGAGGAAGAACCACTCTTACTCCCTCAATCTGCCAACATCCTGATAGGATTTCAGAAGGCAATCAGTGGCTCAGAAGTAGAAAAATGATATAAAACATGGTTTGTTGAAAGGAGCACATTTGCCCTTTTCTCATCCAGTGCAGATTTTTAGCATGCTTACAGGCAACTAAATTTGGTCCCTTCTTCTTACACATGAACCTATGCATTAACCTCAAACTCCTGGCAAATCATGGACTCCACAGTAAACCACGTTTGACAGGTTGAAAAGTGAAGTTAGTTTATTCTATCGGGCCTCTGTGTGTGTTTGCTCTCCACTATACTATATATTTAAACACAGTGGCTGTAAATTAGCCCAGTGCAAATAATTGCAGGCTATCACCAGGCTCGTTCTTATGGCAACAAGGGTAGGTTACAAGGTAACAGGGCAATACAAAGGGGCATGCTTATCATAGCAGTAACATTAAAAAGTAATGTCAATGTGTGTTCTTGATAACATTCAAAACTGGCTTCATAGTAACTGTACTGAAACCATGCACAGCTGATTTCAGGATTTGAGCACACAAAAAATGTAATAGTATAAAAGTCAATGATTTCTATAGAACGGAAGGAGGCTGATTCTGCGTGGGTTATACTAGAGAGGTTTATGCTAAAAGGGTGGGATGCATTGATAAGCTTACAGGATGTAGGGAGATGGTGGTTCAGTAGGCAGTATACTTACCTGTTACTGGTTAAAAAAGTTCCAGGTTAACTATAGTTATACCTGCCAGCGCCCTCAATGTTTGGTGATGTGTACTGTCTTTCATTTATTTAAGGTCATAGGTACACAGGTATATTTCATTTAGTTTAGTTTATTTATTCACTGGGCATATTTACCATGGAATGTGTGTCTGTCATTGGAAAGCAGTTCCGTATTTTCTGTTAACGGAAGCTCTGTCCTCCCGTGTAGCCTGGCAGAAGGGAATGAGCATGCTCAGAAGCGGGTGTTGGCGTGTGGGGGGGTAAAGCCGCTCATGCATCTCCTGACAAAGAGTCACACCGAGAGTGTGCAGGAGGTCGTCGCGGAAACGCTGTGGGTGCTGGCGGGAGAGGACATAGACAACCAGAGAAGCATGGCCTCACTGATAGGTAAAACATGGTTTTATAGTGGCCAAGCAAGCATGACAGCTGTTTTCTATGATACTGTCAGTCAAGGACACTTATTAAGCACTGGCCATATTACATATCTGTGTTACCTGCAGCTATATCATTACCAATATTTATTACCAGTACTGATGCTGGGAACACAGGCTTGTGTAAAGGGTAAGCCTCACAGAGTTTGCACTATTGCAACCAGCCTGTTTTACACACTTGCACCAGCAGCTGATTTAGGTCTTGTTTTCTCATTAGATTGTCTGTGATTTGTGATGCAAAGAAATAAAATGCCAGCGAATGTTCATTAGTGCTGGTCTGGCATATCTGTGAAGCCTTGTCACACAGGCACAATCACTTAAATAATGTCTGCTCTTCAAGTTCAAGAAGCTCAGGACTGATTTACACCTCTGGCTCGGTTGCTGTTGCCTGAAACAATAGTCTCTGCTCTCCACTCCCCCTCACAAAGTGAGTGATTCTTTGGGAACAACTTAACCTTCCCATAAACATAATATACGGTTCTATTTGTATTCAGCTTGCAGCATTGCAGAGGAGTCTTTTCAATTTTACACAAGTGACCTTTACAGCGGCACTTTAATTTAGCGGTTTCACTGGTGCAGTATCTGGTTACATCATTTCATGTTTACTGGTTAGCCTTGAGAGCATGCTTAGCTCTACAGCAGAGAGAAGACCGTATTGACTGCTTCCTTCAAACCTGCGTGACGCTGTTTCCCTATATTCAAAAACATGCTAACAGTAATACAAAAGGTTATCTCTGAGGTTATAGAGCATTTTAACAGCATGGCATATGTGTCATCTTTTTTTATTTTGGCAGCTGTGGGTAAAAAATAAATAAATAAATAGTGCCCTTTCTTTCTTTAGTTTCTTTATGGTGGGTAGGAATAATTATTTGCAGAATCTGATGATGATGTTCAGGCTGCTGCCCAACCACCAGACCAAAACCAAACCAGTTTCTATCAAACAATTTGAAGGTCCAGGGTACTTGCCATTGTTTTTAGACAAGCACTGCATGTATTAAAGCTGCTTGTTGCATAGCAGTGATCCCTGCCTCTGTCCTGCACCTCCAGGCGTGAGCGTGCTGACGGAGTTCCTATGCTCTCTGTCGGAGAGGCTGCAGCTTACAGGCCTGGCAGCGATCAGCGTGTTGGTACAGAGCCCGCGGGTCCTGTACAGCGCCATGGTGGCTGCCAGCGTTCCCCAGCTACTCGTCCGCCTGCTGCGCTCCGAGAGGGAGGCAATCGTCCTGGGGGCTGTCCGGGCGCTGCGGCCCCTCTGCCTGGGGGTGTGTGAGTATTCACCACTGCACTGCTTTCCTACACCCATGCATGCCTGCTACACCCTGTTGCTCTACACTGCTCTTGTTACCAGTTTTCTAAGGTGTACTACACATTAATAAAGTGCAAGTCACACGATGCATAGTAAATGTATTAAGCATGCTTTGAAATGCTTGATTGGAAAAACTGGAATAACTACAGTGTCGTTACCGTGCAGTAAAGCTGCCTGTATCAAACCTGTACACATTGTGCATACATAACACAGTGTGACATTTTGGGAATGGGGAAAGCCTTAATAAGCATGCAGCTGTGGACAATACTATTTTTATGCTTCAGACCCAAGGTCAGAGCAGCATGGCGCCTTCAGTTTCTATCCTACAGTACCCTATACAGTACAATTCTTTCTCTCTGTGTATTACATGGGCCATACTTCACTGTTTTGACAAATCATAATTAATTTCTCTGATTTCATTCCTGGCTGTGATTTCATCCCCAACAGTATCCTGAGCTAGAGCAGTGTGTCTGGTGTTCTTCAGTAAAGAACCCTGCTGTTCCTTTCCAGGTTACACCCCACATCCTGGGTGCCAGAGGTCGGTGGCCGGCTCGCGAGGGATGAACTTCCTGGTGGCTCTCATTCCGAGCTGCTCCAAGGAGAGGTGGCCTGCACTCTCGCTGCTGTCGTGCTGGGTGAGGATAGATGTGATAGATTAGACATTAAACACTACAGTGCCTTACAAAGAAAACGCCAAACCTCTCTCTTGTTATTATGTACTGCAGCTTATGGCAAACCAAATGGTTGGCAAAGTATGATTGGTGCAGCACAGTAGTCCCTTATAAAAGCTTACCACAGTATTCTTGCAATATTCCCATGCTTTTCCCATGGTTATACCTTGCATTTACCATAGTTTACCCTGTTTTTTTTTTTAAATATTCTTTAAAAAGATCGTCTTTATAATGTTCTACCTTTCTATCACTATGCGATTACACTTTGCTTTTCCATTTAGGGTGGTCTTAAATTTTTGGCTGGGGAAAAAGCATTTTGGGGAATTGATGCCGTCAATGGAATATGCATGGAGTAATATTCAATTCAAAAAAGGAAATGTATTAATGAAATCTAAATATTTGCTCCACGTTCACACAGTTTATTTCCAGCTAAAAGATGAGTTGAACTGACAAATCAGTTTGTGTCTCTGATATCTGTACACCATATGAAACTTTAAAAAAAAGTATTGTAGTCTGTCTATCTCGTAGTACGTCTTGTAGTCCTATAAGACTCGTGTCATGTACATCGTTGATAACCGATGCATGGAACACAAAAAATACAACTGGATGAGCCTTCACCATGTTAAACATATATCTGAGTAATATTCAGATATATACTTTGTTTTCAGTACATGATCTTTTAAAACCCTTGAGTATGTGCTTATTTATTAAAGCAGAGCATTCCTGGGGGAAAATATAATACAATAGTGCCTTTTTTTTATCTCCTAAAGAGGTGGTAATGTTTTGTTTCATTGTGACTGCAGTGTTTATTGGCTTGGTTACATTTCAAAACGTATTCAGTCATGATGGACAGTCTGTCAGTGACTTTGTTTGCATGCATGTGCCAACATGTTTCAGTTTCTCCTCCTCCTGGTTCCTGTATCTATAGCGGTCTCGGTCTGCCTGTGTGCACATCGTTATTAACTTCCCTTGTAAAAATCAAAGCTTACATATTTCACCATGAAAATAACTCCAGTCCCTCAGCAGAAAAGATCCTGGGAATCATTGATAATCAAGGCTGTTATTGCTTGCCGTGAACTCTCACACATCTTCCCACGCTTTCTACTGTAGGAACCATCTCCCTAGCGACAGAAATGGAAATCTATATATGGTAACTAACTTCGTATTGCTGGCCTTCAATTTAGGACTTTTTAAAGCCATTTTTATTTAATGTTCCAGATCTTTTCCATTGGTGCCTTATGCTACGTGAAGAGGTTTATCAATTATATATATATATATATATATATATATTATATATATATATAAACATATATATATATATATATATATATATATATTTTTTTTTTTTTTTCAGTACATAATCTTTTAAAAGCCTTATGAGTGCGTGCACTGTTTTTATTTAGTAAAGCAATGTTCCTGGAGGGAAAACAGAATATAATTGGGAAATAAAATACAGATCAAAAAGGCTGTGCATTAAAAGTTGTTCAGTGTCAACATTTGGTTCAGTTTTTTGTTTAAAATCTTATCTCAGAAACAAATGGGTCACAGGAGCAAAGCAAACAATATGGTATGGGCTAGTTACTCTGTAATTCTAATGAAGTGACATTTTCCCCCTTGCTCAACAATGAATCTTTTGGAAGGATTAACAGACTATGCAGAGCAAAATCTCCAGGGGCCTTTGAAAACATGAATTTAAAGAAAAGAAAGAAACAGGCAGCAACTGTAAAGGTTACAGTTAGTTTAAACTTTATAAACCTCATTCCTAACACTATGAAATCCTTAACAAGAAGTCTTTGTGTAAGACTGTAGAATTCCCAGCTTACCTACTTTATCCTTCATGAATCCCAGGCCTGGCAGATCCTTTCCATTGTGCTCCACAAGTTTAAAGAGTGCTGATTTATATCCCTTCTTTGCACTGCCAGGCAACAGTGAAACCGCAGAACTGCTTCACAGTCACCCAGACTTCAGCTATGGGCATGTCCTGCGACTGCTGTACTCCATCCAGTCCGAGGTGCGCCTGCTCGCTGGCATCGCCATAGCGACCTTCGCCTTCAACAGCATAACCCGGCAGCGGGCGATCGCAGAGTCCGGGGGTGTGCGCTGGCACAACTTTCAGCCCTTCCTGCTCTGTGCTGACCCGCACTACCAGCTCAATGCAGCCTTCCAGGTGAGCTAGCTGTAGCCAGGCCTGCACATTTACATTTTAATGCACATCGCAATGCCAAGTCGATGAATATTCATGTTGTTACTGAGAAAGTTCAACCAGGGACCCAAGATGCAGCTATTCTTAGATACACACCATTAAGATAATCCATGCAAATTCAAGCAATGGCTGTTTGCAACAGGAGTAGTAAATTGGTACCAGTAAACACGATATAGTCAACTGAAGCCTTCAAGGTAGTTGACTGTCTGATTTAGCCATACCAGCTCAATTTATTCCTAATACCATCTCCCTTCTATCCACCATCCCTTTATCCCAAATCACCTAATTCTCAGCCACTGAGAAGCTAGATCTTGTAACGAACTGAAATCTGCTGTAGTGAACTAAAATTTACTTTGTTCATATGTGCACACATTAAATTTTTTTATTTATTATTTTATTGTAGTTGTGGAGTTGAATGCCAGTAAATTAGCCTGCTAATTAATTCTAGACTGCTCATATTTCTAAGTGATGTGACTATTTGAATACCAGAAATAATATTGTAATATTCAGTCCTGACACCTTTCACAGAACCAGTCCCAGTTCGTGTTGGGAGGTCATATGGACATTACTGGTGTTTTGCATTTTATTCTGTGCAACTGAAATCAAATCCCAGCCACATTTATTGATGTTGATTTGCTCAGAATAATGCTGCCTAGGAATAGTTTCCTATTTTTAGAAACTGCAACGTTTTTTTTTTTTTTTTCTTGTTAACACAAAACTGTCTGTCGTTGTACAAAAAGGCAATACATTGGTAAGGTGCTCTGTTCCAGGCTCAGAGAAACTCAATCTCTGGTGAATTATTAATGCAAAGAGACCGTGGAAGTGGCTTTGTTGTTATAAAATCGATAAGGGGCAAAAATCTGTTGTTTTCAACAGATATAGCAAGATATTATTTTGTTGATCAATAATAGGGATGCATGCAGAGGCTTTAAAGAGCGGTCTGCTTAAAAGGGGTCTGTGAACCAGACCCAGGTCAAACTAACACAAGCTGCTTTAGCTCAAGTTCACACAACTTACTTTCTAAAAGGAAATACCTTTTCCAAACTAATGATAATTGTTGGTCTTCTTTGTTCAGCTATGTAATTCCTTCTATGTTTTCTGATGTTAAATCGATTGTAGCTAACAAAATAAGATGTTAAATCTTGCATGTTGTGCAGTTTTGAAAGAAACGTGTTTGTGCGATTCATTCTGATTCATCATTTCTGAAATACGGTTCAGCAGGTTGAGAGGCTCCTTCTTGTATTTCAGTGCATGATGGTATAGCAGAGATATCGCTTGACCCTTTTCCTCTTTCTTTTTAAGTGTGTGGTTCTGTCTCGAATTATCCCTGACAAGCAACCTGCTTCAGCATGTGCCCTGGCGATTCAAACCATCGTGGGCACCCTGGAACACTCTCAGTCCAAACCCATCCTGGCACTGGCAGCAGACTGCGTGGGGCGCCTGGCACGCACACGAGCTGGTGCAGTAAACTGGGAACAGCATGGCTCTAAGAGCAAAATAATATTGGTTAATCTCATAGTCAAAGCACCACAGGCACAATATTTGAGCAATTGCAATAAGAGCTACTTAGAATGATTTCAAACATCACAAACAGGTAGAAAAACAGTCCAAAAAAACCTAGGTAATTGCAATTTGAAGCTATTTAAGTATTGATTTGAGGTCCTTTAAGAATAGCACAACATTACATGTGATCTCTTCTGATATAAATGTGTACACCCGTTAAAAAGCCCGTCTGTGCTCTGTTGAGAGTTGAGTCGAGTTTGGTTGGTTTGTCTGTGTGTTTTGTGTCCAGGAATCCCAGCTGCAATCGTCTCCATCGACACAGTGTCCCTGCTGTGTGGCCTGCTGTCCAGCTCAGGGGAGCAGGTCCAGGGTTCGGCCGCCATCGCTTTGGGGTACCTCAGCTTCAACCACCAGGCTGACCGGCAGCTGCTCAAACGGTCAGCATCTTCCACACTGCAGCTTTGTTTATACTTATTAAAGGATAAATTACGAGTAAAGGTAGTTAAGAAATTAATATGTGAAACTGGATTCTGCCCACCATGATGTCCAATGTATCAATGAAGGTTTCATGCATTTCTTAATTATTTTTAATTGGAACATGTCCCTTATAATAGGCAGGTATGTTAAATGCATTGAACAGGGTGCCTGGTACAGCATAACTACAAGCAAGCATTGTAAGACGTGATAAAAATAGTGGAGCAACTGAAATTACCGTCCTCGTGTACATGGTAAAATCAGCGTGTATCAAAAGTATCAAAAAAGAGGCAGGGCAGGAGGAGAGAACGTCTCTTTGCCTTCTCCAAATGAGCCTCCGAAAGAATTACAAATTGTGGAAAAGACAGCGCTCCACTTGGATTATGTATTTCTTTCCTTAAATCAGGTAACAGTTGCTTTGCGCAGTAACAAAGGGAAGCCTTTTCTTGCTGCATATTTAGTAGCCTGTTTCTAAGACAATACTGCCATCTGCTGAACATTAGTGTGACGTGCTCTAATCCTGCAAGAAAAGCTTAATTACCAGAATATTGGTTATTACTAAAAAGAAAATGTTTGCTCTAATTTCATACATTAAAATTATTATTGTTATTATTATTATTATTATTATTATTATTATTATTATTATTGAAAATTAGGTTCAAAATGTATTTTTTCAAACAGACCGATTTATACTTGCAGTTATAGAGCAGCTTGGTAGACATATCAGCGTTATCTCAGCTCATGTAGTCTTTCAAATCCCTTTATCCCATATAATTTTCTGTTTCAATCATCACATCCTGGTGCCTTTTTGTTTGAGAGTCCTCGTGTGGCTTTAGAACCAGAGGTGTAACTGGCTGAATGCAATAAGCAAGGATATGACTGGAACAACGACCTTTGATGTGTGTGTGTGTGTGTGTGCAGGTGCAGAGAAGAACCTCAGCTAGCCAGGACCCTCCTTTACTACACTCACACGCACAGACTGTCCCCCACCTTCCTCGAGGGCTGGAGACACCTGAGAGAGCTGGGGCTGCCTCCTATCAGGTCTGGATCGATGGTCTGCGAGAATGAGGCCCTGTTACTGTGAATGAAAACACTGACCCCTGTGGTATAAAAGTTATAGCCACTGCATTTGGCAGAGCAGTGCACTTTCTTACCTGTATGATCCAGGAAGGGGGTGCTAGGAAGGTTATTCTTATAACATGCATTGAGGCATGGCTGATGCAATGCCTGACCAAAGCAACATCCAATTGACAGTGGATAAAACAAACCAAGTTGGAAAATGTAAAGGTTTTATTAAATACAGCACAATATGTTTCTGAGTTGACCCTGTATTTATTTATTTAAATTTGATATGGAAATCTATTCATAACAGGCATGTACAGAGCATTTGTTTTTGCCTTTATAAAGGAAAAGACCATACTACATACTGTAAATGAAATATTTGAACCAAATAGACTTTAGCAGAGGATGGTTTCGATCCATCGGCCTCTGGGCCCAGCACGCTTCCGCTGCGCCACTCTGCTCCATGTCAAGTAGAAATTAAAAAGAAGGTCACTTCCAACCAACCTATACTGCCATCGAACAGCTAAAAATATGAAGTATATTTTAGATTGGGAAAGATTTCGCTCCTGTTTCCTCTAAAATTAAAACAAAAATGATACAAAATGATTACCAGTACCGGTTTGTTTTACCTGTTACATAAAGAAAATATTTGCATCAGCATAAGTTCCTTAACAAAAAAAAAAAAAAAAAAAAAAAAAAAATGTTCTGTGTTATGATCACATTTGTCAGAACACTTTATAAAGGTCAGATCTATTAAAATGTCGGGGTGTCTTTAAAAGTGGAGGACAGAGTCAAATGTATTCAACATAAGATAACTTTGTCTTTTGTGTATGACGTGGAATAATAGAAATACTCTTAATATTTTTCAGAGAAAAAGCATCCTTAACTTCTCATCCGGGGCAGATCAAATATTTTTCAAAATGCATTTCCCACCAGGTATGTCAGTGCAGTTTAATAGCACATCGTTTAAAAAAAAAAAAACATTAATCGGAATAAAAACACAAATAAGTATGTATAGTTTGATCCATCAATGTTGAATCAGACATACTTCCCAAAAGCATTGTGTAAAAAATTAGAACAAACATATAACTGTCAATTTCTTCCCATTTCTCTTCATTCAATGGGGGACAGCCTGTCCACACTCACATGAGCTGTAGCGCAGGACAGGAATTGCAGAGAGCAGCTTGGACGGACTCTCCCGATTCTCCGCAGACACACAGCGCCTGGACGACGCGACGTCTCTCTGAGACAAGTCGTCACATCAGAGGAGTAACAACGCTCTTCAGAACACCTGATCATTCAGCTACAGGACATGGAAAAAAGACTCCCATTGCTTAGCATTTTGAGCTTGTCCTTTTACTGCAAGCTCTATTATACAACCCTAGTGGCACACCCCAGTGCTCCTGCCACACTCCATGAACAGAGCCTTCACATCTCTCCAAAGTCAAATATGAAAGCTCTTTCAAAACTTCTAATAGTATGACATTTTTAATAAAGAATAATATGTGTCCGGATATATTATTAAACAATGATATATTCTCTCGAGAGACACCGATATGTAAATGTTCATGGGTGCAAGTGTTTTTTTTTTTCTTAGCAGGCACCCTTACCCAGGGTGACTTACAGTTGTATACAAAAAATACATATCAAGAATTACAGTACAATTATAAGATACAAAATACAATGGCTTCAGTCCTAATAAGAGCAAATACAAAACACAGTACAGTTTGATATAGGGGCAGTTCAAGAGCAGATAACAGTGTTGATAGTTACAAACTACTACAGACTGGGTGAAGTGCAGGATTAAATACAGTAAAATAGGGAGCAGATAAGTGTAAGTTCCACAGACAAGGGTGGAGAAGGAGCGGGAGCGGGCTCTGGAGGCAGGGGAGCGTAGAGGAGGTGCAGCCAGTCTTCTGGTGCAGGCAGAGCAGAGAGGTCGAGTGGAGGTGTAGAGAGAGAAGTGTCTGGAGGTAACTGGGTGCTGTCTGGTCAAGGCATTGGTAGGTGAGTACAAGAGTCCTGAACTGGATGCAAGTAGTGATCGGGAGCAGGTGGAGTGAGCTTTATTCAAACTTTTTTCCATTTTTTGTTTTTAAATCAAAATGTTGCACAAGAGTAGGTAGCGGATAAATGAAATGTATCCAGTGTTTTAGCTTCGCTTTGTTTACTTCCATTTTGAAACTGATATAGATTGCACTGCAGTCGCGTTGGGCAATTGCCTTCAGGGTCTGGTAAAGTTGAATCTGGTTAAGTTCTGGTTAACTTTTTACCAGCAGGGCAGGAAGTGACTTAAATTCGTTGGCAAATAATTGGGGGGGGGGAACCAAAAACAATATATTGCAGGCCAACCATGTTGAGAAAAATGTGAGGCTCATTCTATTTATCTATTGGGGTTCCCCCATCCTCTAGCAAATGTCCAAAATAAATAAATAAATAACTACTCACCTGCTTGTTCAGAGGCGTGGACACCAGGAGTAACGTCCACATCAATCGAAATAAAAGTCATAAACAAATTACTAGCGATAACAATAATAAAAACAATTACTGTTAACCACGCCACTGAATATCTCTGTATATCCATTCACCATGTTAAATCAGCTGTTAAACTTGTAATCAAGTTATAAATATGTTGTATACATTATTCTCAGGCAGGAAGCAGTGGACTTTTAGAAATGCATGGATAATATTTTGGCGTACACCTTCACTTGTGAGACTGCTTATCCAATAAAATAATAGGCATATTTGAAAAGGGGACAATTATCTGTTGAGGATATTTATTACGCAAGAGGTCTGACACTGCTTATTTTTTAAAAACACGCCCACCGTGAACCTCTCAGGTAAAGATCGAAGCAGCTTTACTTTAATAGACTTTACTTACTGTAATCAGGGTGGCCATGCTGCAGTGAGGGATTGTGGAAGTGAACTCCACTGACACTGCGCTGTCATCATCACTCACCTAGAGAAGGAATGAGAAATTAAACGCATTTTGCAAACTGCGATCTTTTCTACCTACTAGGTTGCACTGAGAGAATAGGTTGCTCTAGGTTGTATTGTCAAGTCTTCATATTCAGTTCTATAAAATCAAACAGCGCGCTGGTTGTGCTGGTTCAGGTCCATTTCAAATTCATTTACTGTAAACTTCAAGTCATTGTTTTCTACACTCTTAAACTAATCTATTTTGTAAATCTTCTGGGGTACCTGGCAAGCGGCTAATGAATAATCGTTTACTGTTTTTAGAGCAGAGGTCATGAAGTGATCGGTTTTAAATGGCGTTTTCGCAAGCTGCACAGTTGAAACGGAAACAGCCAGAAACATCATCTAGTTACGCCTGTTTTGGACTGAATACTGGGGTGAGGATAATACGCTTGTAACACCTGCCAGATCAAAAGTTTAAATCGCAAAAACAGTACTGACATTTCAGAAGGACTGTACTCTACAGCTAGTTCAGAACACTGGTGTTTTACAGTAAGCGAAAAGGTTATAAATTAAATACAACAACACTTACCCGAACTCGCACTTGTTCAACTACGTTTAATTCTTCCAGTGACAGTGGATGCTGTGGATCGTTAATCGCCCTGATCAAATGAACAAGTCAAAGAGAAAGAGTTAGCAACAGAGCACAGACTTACACTGACAACTAACATATCACTGATGATGATATTTATTATTATTATTATTATTATTATTATTATTATTATTATTATTATTATTATTATTATTATTATTATTATTATTATTAACACAACGTTATTTAACAGCAAATATTTACGTTCCGGCAAGTAGTTTTATCATCAAAAGTTCGTGAAATGCACTTTACAATAGCTTGTGAAACTTAAGCCGGTATACAGTGTCACTTTGCTGTGTACACGGCAAAAATTTATTCGTTTATTTATTTATTTATTTATTTATTTATTTATTATTATTATTATTATTATTATTATTATTAGTAGTAGTAGTAGTAGTAGTAGTAGTCGTTGTAGTAATTTGTATCATATTAATAACCTGCATGTGAAAATATTACATGAAGTGTTTCATATGCTTCATATGCAATATTAAGCAGTGTACATTTTAAAATAAACTGTGAAGTGCTGGTTGGATTAAAAACCTGGATCGTTGTTGTTGTCCCCATGGACCAGAAATGAGAGACCTTGCCTTAAGCAACGACCGTCTCCCAGTTGGAAATCTTTCTTTGGAACAGTCAACTCTTGGCATCTCTGTTTATCTGTCTGTCACAAAGACGGCCGGAGTGGGTGACGTTAGAACCAGCAAGGGAATACATAGAGACAAAACAAATGAAGTGAAATGATGGGGACACTTGCTTGCGCCGGTTTATTGAAAATAAAACGGTTTACACAGATACAAAGCAGGACACGGCACTTTACGCCAAAATAAAGACATACAAAACGGACTATACTAAACAAATCGTACTAAACAAATTTCTTCTTCTTCTTCTTCTTCTTCTTCTTCTTCTTCTTCTTCTTCTTCTTCTTCTTCTTCTTTTCCCTACTCACCGAACACCCAACCCCGAGTGAGTATAACGTGCATCTATATATACTATTGTGCTGGGATTCAATTACCAATTAATTATTCACTTGAATCCCAGCACATGAATTATGTGCAGCCTCGTGCTCACATATTAACTACTTTAAATGCACGTGAAGTGATGTACAATCCCCTGCCTAAATACAATTATACATTTTTAAACACACGTGAAATACAGACCCGTTTATATCCCGTGTACCAATGCCTATACACCAACATTTAACACACCACACTCAACATATAACAGAAAAATAGACACAGGGGCGTGCACTTTGTCACACTGCCCTATTTTCCCATGACTCTCGTCTAGTCTGCCAAACTTTCTTTTTTTTTATTGATATTAATATAACTTTCAATAACATTTTTCCCCAGAGTAATTTTAATGTAAACATCTTCTCTATCCAATGCAGGTTTAGATGCCACATCTGTCATTTCATTCCCATGTATCTCCTTACATAAACCAAGATCCACACCAAAGTGATCTGTTACCTTTTTCTTAGTATCACCAGAGGTTTGTATTATCTCTGTAGAGCACTTGGAGAGTGTGTAAAAAGGACTGCTTTCTTTGGTAATATCTCCCTTTTTAGTCAAAGCCAACAACATCTATTAGTTTAGCAGTATAAATGGGTTGCCATTTTACATATATCAAGCTAAGAAATAGAAGAATGAGTCTCCTTCAGACTCTTGGTCTTCTGTTTCACATGTGTCTATAACAATAGGTATAGCAGATTAGTTTGCAGCAACTCTTGTTTAAAGTATCTCGCATGGAAAAAGTGTCCAGTCCAGCTTCAGTGTGTATGGCTGCTCGGCCCCAGTTAGCACTGTATGCATGGTGAAGTAATACAATCAGATACCAGACTTGTATTTAAAATATATTAAATATAGTGGAATATATTTTTTAATGTATTCTTAAATATTTAGTATCTGTAAAAGGCTTGCCAGTCTGTATCTTGCCATAGTTAGTCCATGTAGCAGTCTTGGAGTCCTCAAAGCTGACTTGAGGACATTTACTCAACCCTGGCTTCGGGTATCCTGCGTTGAATATCTTGAGTCTGAGGTCCTTCAGGATTGCGTGTTGCATCCTGGTCACATGTAATTCTCATACTGATAACTATTTTCAAATCCAGTCAGTACAGCTACATTTGTTTGTTTTCTTGTTTATGCAATTTAAAAGCATTAAAAAAAAAAAAACACTGCCATTGAATTTGCCCAGTGTTTTCACTCCTGCACTTGACACCAGCTTTGGCTAGAAGATAATCTTGGTCTTGACACTGGCTTCAACCAAAAACCCAACACCAGTCCATAGTATGGACTTATGTATCTGAGCTGGACAGGAGCTGAACAGGGTTTGTGGGAGGGTTTTTTTTTTTTTGGTATTTTGATTCTCATTGGCTTTGACTTTCTGGTAGTGCAAGGTACTGCACTTGGAGAGTTTCTGTGAATGTAAATAATAAAACCTAGGTGCCTTTGTCGGCATTTGCAATCAAAAACCCTCCAACTCTCTCTTGCGGTCTCAAGCGGACTCCTGCACACTTTTACAGTCTTTTAGAAACGTGTAACAAAGTACCATTATATACACAAAGAACTGAACATAGTTCAAATATTTATTTTATTGTTTTTTAAATCCAACTGTAAGTGTGGCTCATCATATCAGATTACATTAGTTTAAAGTAGAATTAAAAAAAACAGTATTTAAAAACATCTGTTTTAGCATGCTTCATAAGTGCTGTAAGCAAAGGGGGCTAGGAAAGCAGAGATGCAATACCTCTGATGTGAATCTGCAACAGTGAAGGTACTCTGAAACAAGTAAACGAAACATAGCGTAAGGGTCAGCATTGTGTTCTGTGGGATCTTATCAGTTTTCATATACATTGTCCTAATATTTAACTGCTACTACAATTTCAACCCATTCTGCAATTCAGCCAACTGTGAATAAATGGAAAATCTCAATACAAAATCACAGTTTTAGAAGGGGATAAAAAATAACCGCTGCCTCTAGTGGTCATTTGTGGTCATTTCAGAAATTGGGTTTTTACAAAAGGGTTATCGGTCAGCCGCAGGGGCTGCTACAAAGGGCATTAGCGGGAAAGTCTATTAAATAATGATCAATCTCAGCAAAAACAGCACTGGAAAATAGCATATTAAAAACAGAAAGGAAATTAAATAAGCCCTTTAAGCCATGTGAATATGGCCTATTGGAATTCATGACTCAAACCAAACACAGGCAGGTATTTCCCAGTTTCTTCTTTACCTCCACATACAGGTGAAAGAAGCTCTTCTCTTGCTGTTTCCAGTAAGCTCCACTCTCCATCCGCACCACGTACTCTCCCGGGGAGGGAAGAGAGTTTGAGATGGCAAACTGTCCCTCAGCGCTAGTCAGCCTGCAAGCACAGACCATGTGGGATGATAATTATTTTTTTCTGCAGCTTGGAGTGGTTGTCTTTCATTTACATGCTAATATTAATGATGCAGCTACCATCAGACCACAAACGTAATTGTACACCACCCTACAAAAAGCATTGGGACACAGTAGCGTAGTACATATGCATATTTGTCCAAATTTTGGCTTGTTTTTCTACATATATATATATATATATATATATATATATATATATATATATATATATATATATATATATATATATATGTATGTGTGTGTGTGTGTGTGTGTGTGTATATATATATATATATTACAAAATACTAAATATCTTAAGGCGGAAGAAAGCACCCAGCTCACCTGTTAGAAAGGGATTAGCCCTGTAATGACTCTGTACGGCCTTGCTTAAAGCTATAGAATACCGTGCAGTACCTTCAAATGGGTTAGGGCAGCTACAGTATCTGATTGATATCTTATTAATAGCACATTTAAATATTTGTGGCATGAACAAAGACATGTTATAAACAAACCCGGACATACTGTATTAATGTCATGGGCGGGGTGTGGCGAAAGGAAACTCGGCCCAAGATTGACCTTACCCTGTGCTCATCTCTCTCCGTTTCAGTTTGTAGCCAGAATCCTCTAGTTTGAATACAGTGATCCTCAGGTTACTGGCAGGAATGCCTTTCATAGTGTCCACAGCCCTGACTGACCGTGCAGCCTGAAACAGAAAGCAATAGAGCAGGCTGAAATCCATGGAAATGGGATTAGGAGGGAAAATATTTTGATCAATCAAAACCAAGAAAAAAAAAAATCTAGATTTTAAAATGTTGCTTTCATAAGGCAAGAATCTTTTTGATCTGGCTTTTGCAGAAATCTACCTCTACTTTTGTAAAATATCCACATCTTCCTATCCCCATTGTGCATTATCATAACACCATCAAATTAATTCCTTATGTTTTAAACATACCCTTATAAAAAGAAAGCCAAGACTATTCTATGCGATACAAAAAAAAGAGAATTGCAAAGAGATGCAACACAAAAAGTATTGTCCTTGCTTGTTCATATGCTCATCAATTCTGAAAGTATCTACTGGTATTTGTATCTTTAAATAATCTGACAGCTCCATCTAGCCAACTTGCCCAGGGTCACACAGTAAGCAAAGATCTTTTATGATTATTAATTTTATTCACCTAAACAAACTCACTGAAGCATGGCCGTTCTTATCTGTTACAGTAATGACAGCTGTGGCAGTGGCTGAGAGACAATGACCCTCCAAATCTGCAGCCTGGATGATCAATTTATATTCAGATACTTTCTGAAAAGACAAAAATACCATTCAAAGAAACTGTAGTCCTATAGTCATCAAAAACAAATATTGTAAAACCTTTAACATGCCAGAAGAGAAGAGAAGAGCCACACTCTACAGAGAGATATACAAATTGCTTACTGCCTGGCTTTGTGCTGTGACCAGTGTTTGCTGAGGACATTGATCCTTGCTTCAGAATTATTACATGGAACTACCTGAGTGACCTCGTGGTTGGACTACCTGGCAGACAGCTCCTGCTATCCTTGGATCCCTTGCCAGTGCCATTGATGGTACTTGGACAGACTCACTTTGCCAGTGTGTGTTTTGTTTATTTGCCCCACCCCTGTAAATATCCTGGCTACAAGATCAAGAACAATCTAAATAAACGTTTGGTTTTGAACTGTAACTTTTGACTATCCAGTTGGTGCACGTTGTCCTCCATTGGCAAAAGTGCAATCTCCCACAAGCACCCTATTTGTTTGTAACATATATGTGATAACAATCCTGAAAGTACACAAAACATTCCCTTCCTATGAAAACTGAATGGTATCTGATTGTGAAAAGTGAGTTCAGACTGGATAGTACAAGTCTGAGTTTACTTAAACATTTAAATTAGAGTCAGTATACACTCACCTCTCTATCCAGCCCAGTTGCAACCACATTAATGGTTCCAGACTTGTTAATGGAAAACATGGGGGAGTGGGGTTCTTTAGGTTCTTGGTTTAGAATGGAATACCCAACTATACCATTGTCCGTCATCTTTATCTGTAGCCGTCACCTTCATAACTACAGCTCCTAAAAATTAAGAAATCAAGTTTTCATGCTATTGTGTTTGTACAAATGTTGTAAATTTGCTGAAGGAAAAAGATACTTTCCAGCACCTTTGATTCCATCTACAAATATTTCAGGCTTAATATAATCATAAAAGAATAAAGCAATTTTCTAAATAATTCCATCTGAAAACAAGAATAATAGTACTATAAAGTGTAGCTTGTTAAAATAAAGCAAATTCATTAAAATATATATATATATATATATATATATATATATATATATATATAGATATATATATAACAATTACACACACACACACACACACACACACGAACACAAACTTACCTACTGGTGATCCCTCGCTTATTCTGCCAAGAAAGGTGTTCATCGTGAACTCTGGTTTGTTATCATTTTGATCAGTAATTTTAATTATGATCTCCATAGGATCTTCAACTGTAGCACCATTAATGTCAACAGCATGTGACATGAGCTATTAAAAAAAGAAAAGAAAAGAAAGTACCAGAAATCGATGGATTGCTTGATTTGTCAGAAGAGATGACAAATGAAAACTCACAATATATTGAGATTGAGACTCCCGATCCAAGGGCTGGGTCACATACAATTCTCCACTAGTCCTTGTAATTGTGAAAAGCCCTTCTGGGGGTGCATCTGCTCCAGGCCCTGTTATGCTGTAGAAAACTGCAATTTCCTTGACTCTCTGGGACTTTATCTGAAAAAAACAAAGAAATGAACACCTATAGAAAGCTCACAGAAGTTTCAGCTCAAACGGTATCTACAACATGCCACTTAGTAAGAAAATAAATATATTTTTGAAGATAAGCCATTTATGCAGCATAAAATTGACTAATCTGAAATAAAACGAAAAATTTAAGTTTTTATATGTTGTACCTCAAATTCTGACAACATATGGATCGAAGCACATACCTGAACCAAAAATTTGGGGTATGGGCCCCGTTCATTTTCAGAAACACTGATAGGTGGAATCACCCAGTCTCTCTTTTGCCTCCTCAAACCTGCAGCAGACGACTGTGGAAATGTCACAGCATGAAGTTCATCACTTCTCTGTGCTTCTGGGTATGCTTCATGCTTTAAAAACAAACAAACAAACAGAAAACACTAGATTCAATTCAATTATGTTTTAGATGCCACCAAATATCAGGAATGGCAAAAGAAACAAACTGAGTAATACTAATAGACCAGGACTATATCACCCATTACTATGGTTAACATTGCTGTTCACCTTATACACAACTAACATACCAACAGCATCATCTCATTTCAATGGCATTATCCATGCTGTCTAATTCCAATGCAGAAACAATAAGAATATAACAAGAATAACAAGAATAACAATAACTCTAAATCAGTTTAAAAGATCACTATTACACAATGCAAACGATTTAACTATATACTGTATACACATATTTGCCAACATTTAGAAACTGTTCAGCGGGAGGCTCGTCTCCGTGGAGGGAGGGAGGGAGGGAGGGAGGGAGGGGGGGGGTATGCATCATACATCACCCCCAAACTTAACATAATGAAGCGTGTGCAGAAATGATTTTTTTTATCGTTAAATATCGTTACTTTCTTCCTATGCATTGGGACGCGGTACATTTTCTAGGAAATAGGGACTGACACGGCCAAATTGCTACAAATGTTCATATGGAGAATATCTTTTGGAGGTCAATTGTCACCAGGACCAATTATTGTGGGGACCAGTTGCCATCGGGACTAATTATCGTGAGGACCAAGTATTGCAGGGACCAATTGTCATGGACCCATTATGTGTGTGTGTGTGTGTGTGTGTGTGTGTGTGTGTGTGTGTGTGTGTGTGTGTCACACTTTAGACAAGTATTAGCATTCTATAACTATTTACTGACATTTTTTCCAGGTGAAGTTAAACATTTTAAAGCATGGGTCCATCACATCTAGCACATCTGTAAAGTTCATCCTTTTTAGTTACTTCTCCAGCCTTATTTAAAGAGCAAGTAATATAACATTGTGTATGTCTATATATATATATATATATATATATATATATATATATAGATACACACACACACACACACACACACACACACACACAAACACAATAGACTATTATATAGTGTCATTATTGCAGTAAGAGCCTGTGCTATCTAAGGCTTTCCTTCTTTGGATGAAGCTCCCTTTTGTTTTGCTGGCAATAACCTTGTAAAAGTTTACCACAGTAAAGTTTCCCCCATGCTTTTTACCATGCATGCCATGTACCATAATCTACTATGGCTTGCCATGTTTTGTTATGATTTACCATATCTCTCTGAGCTTTACAATGCCTGCCTATGCTGTACCACACTTTGTCTATGCTTTATTATACTTGCTTTTACTATAGTAAACTTACATACAATAAAGATGTTTTGTCAGATCTAGCCTACATTAGATGTATCTACGTTAGGCAACTAGTACTGGAAAGTGTATCACAGACACATCACCAACACAAACACAAGATTTGAGAATCTCACAGAATTACTGCAAACACCATACTAGAGTAAGGTGACAGTAAAAACAGTAAGAGCATTACTCCTTTTAAAATGTTTAAACGTACCAGAAACAGGAACAAAACGAATACCAACTGAAATGACATTTTGAAGGAGACGATACTGCCGTCTCTAACCTCGGTTCTTCTTGAGTGAGTGCTGCGCTCAGTCTTTTTATAATTTTCAGGGTCATGCTCTTTCTTTGCAGATTTTTCATTCTTAGCCCTCAAATAAGCTATTTGGACAGTTTTCAAAACAATTCTGTTTTTTTTGTTTTTTTTTTAACAGCCAGATCACAACTGCTTTATTTATCTCTTACAAAATTGTGGCCAAAAAAAACATTGAGAAATTTGACATCTCATACTCAAACAGACCATAACATCCTTAACTCACATGGCAACAACAAGCCCAGTCTAACATTATGTTCTGTGAACTTAACAAGCCCTATTGCATGGTACTTGTTAAACCGAGGGCTGTGACAAAGATGGCTGTAGTGGGTGATGTCAAACCCAGAACAAGAACAGAGGACAGACAGAGCCATGGATGTTTGGTGAAACCAAGCTGTGCTCAGTATTTAATAAACCAAGATTTAAACAAAACAGCACACGGCACTTGATGCCAAACAAAACAGGCAAACAAAACGACAAAACAGTAAACAAAACACACTAACAAACGGCAGACAAACACGGTGAGTGAAATTATGATCTACTTTACTTAATGCTTTCGCTTTCTCCTCTCCACACCCATTTTCCACTCACCGAACACACAACCCAGAGTGAGTGAAAACATGCAGCTTTTATGCAGCTGTACCGAGACTCGATTGCTAATCAATCAATCAATTGGAGTCTCGGTACAAATGCATGTGAATTAATAAAAGTACAATTCCCCGTGCTCACATATTATTTTACTTGCATGTGAAGTGCTGTGCAATCCTCGTGCCTAAATACAAAATATACATTTTAAACACTTGCAACCCATATTTATATCCTGTGTATTTTATACATAAACACCAACATGAACACACTACATACAACAGAAAACACTATAAACATAAAGGGACGGGACACTCTGCCACAAGGTCCTTCAGCATTGTTTGTAAAACCAAGGTCCTGTTGCAAGTGACTCTCCAGCAGCAGTGGTGACACATAATTCACTGCCTAGTCTCTGTAATTCGCTTTCGATAAAAGTGTCTTCTAAATGATTAATTCATGTTTATTCCATTATATTTGTCCATTTTAAAATATAACATTTAGTGTGATACCAGTTTTGGCAGACCTCATTGCCCCCTCTTTTGGGGACAAAATGAAGAACAAATACCTACTCTGTTCTCTGCAAGTAGAAAAAATATAACATAATTTTTTAAGTAGCACTTTTTTTCACCCAAACCATAAAATTCACATAACAGTCAAATAGTTCAAAGGGTAAAAAAAATATATATAGTTTCTATATATAGTATATAGTATCTGTTTACATTGAAACAATTATTTGAAACTATGCAGCATTTCAAGAGAAATAAAATGTATGTATTTTGACTTTTTCTATAAGGTAGGGCGTTTTCTTTACCATATGGTTTTGTTATAAGAAGGTCTTCCACATATTCTAAATAGACAATTACAACACAGGCTCCTGATTGTCTGGTTTCAACTACAGGAATGTATGCTGTGGATGTACTGTAATGGGGGATCCACTTTAGCATGAATCTGATAGCTCAAACAGGATAGTCACATCTGTACTGGGAACTAGATGTTACTAACATACTTAATATCGTACTGTGTCATAAATATAAGAGTTCATTTTCTGTTTATTTTTCTTGACAGAACATTCCCCCCAACTGCAACAATTGTGAAATTGTGAGCTCTCTGGGTATGGAAAGGTTTACTGGAGTACAGTTCAGCTGTAAGAAGAACAGCCAGTAATGCAAACATGACTCCCCCATGAAACTGTGATTAACCTCAGGGTGACATACATTCAGGGACAGGGAATTTCCAGACTGTGGCACCATCCTAGCCCTGGGGCCTGCTTCATACAAATGATGAATCCAGTACTTCAAAGTAATGGGGACCCTCGGTCTCACCTTAATGACAGCATCCTCGGTTTTGCTAAGAGCACTTCTTTAGAAGGATTGTCCCTGGAATTCCAGCAATTAGATGCTTTGCCTGACGCAGGCTTTATTTGTGCACCCCTGAAACTGTTGTCTAGACTGACTGCAGCAGTAATGTTAAGACATGCGTGTGGCCTACTGTACATTCTTCCTCAATCATAACCCTTTCCTGCCCTTTCCTCTCACAGATTCCAGTGGCCATGTGGAACAGCAGTTGTGTGTGAGATTATAGTAACTTCACACTGCCAGTTAGGAGAGTCTTGCATTTCTGAATTACCTCCAGATAATGGGAGTACAGTAAAAGTTGATTACAATTACAGTAAATGACCATGCAGCAATATGGAGAAAATTGTAGGCTAGGGGTGCACAACAGCAGTGCCACCTACAGCTATGGCTATGAATTTTACAATTGAGACAATAAAAAATGTAAAAAAAAGAAAAAAGAAAATTCAGTAATACACACACACACACACACACACACACACACACACACACACATATCTTCTATTTTCAAATCAAAGAAACTACAAAATGATATCGCAAAAGTCTAACACAACAGTACAGTATCTCATGTAAGATTTTGAAATGTCACATTTTTCAATTTTTGTCATTTTTTCGTTAAGTATATGAAAAACTACAAAGCAGTATGTAATTCTATATGTTAATGTAACCAGCAGGTTTCATTCGACTTTATGAAGCAAAATGTATTAATTCTATAGTGATAAACTGCCATATCTGTACAACATCTCAGTAGAACACTGAACACATTTAAATCAGTCATTTAATGAGACATACAAAGCCTGGAGGACTTGATTTGTGCACTCCTGCCATAGGCTGTAAGCATGAATTTAGGAAACTCGCTGACCTGGAGAGGGGATTGTGTGCAGTGTGAAAACAGGAGCGCTGTCCAAAACCACATGGCCTTCAGCAACAGACCCCTAATGGGACCAGGAATGAGGAGGAGACGACAAAATCCATTCCAGGAACAATGACAAATGCAAGATAAGTACAGCATGTACTGGAAACTGGAAAATTGTAACCAATCAAAATAAAAAAAAACTTGCCTGCAGCTTTCTGAAGATTTACAAACAGTTTAATAGCTGGGTGGCTGCCATTTGGCAACCCCAAAGAGTAGGTAATAATCTTTCTACTGACATTGTTAGCATTATCATTATTGTTGCCCAAGCCCAAAGTTCAAATTCCATCAGGACGTGAAACAATAATTGAGACAGAAATGAACAATGAATTGTGCACATTTATTTAATGTATTTCTTTTGAGATATTGGCTCAAATGTATGATGCAGTTCCTTCAGTGACCATTCATGATTTGCACACTGTGACTGATTTGCACATGAATGTTGGTCCTCCTCTCCTCACTTAAGTCTCAGCAATGCTTAAAAAAACAAAGAACATTAAGAGAAGAGTTCCTGGTAGTCTTCAAAAACCACATAATCCAACACAAACTGTGAGTTGCTGTACCTCGTAAATGGTGTAGTTCTGGAAGGCTATGACAGTCACTTTTAAACCTTTGCTGTCATATGGACACCCATCTACAAGCGTAAATGAGAATTACACAAACAATACAATCTCAGAATGATTACTTTTAACCATGAGCTTAACATCACATTGCTGAAGAAGGAAGTATCTGAGAACTTGTACAGAAGGCAGTGGACATGGTTGCTATCAAACCCGCCCACAGTGATGGTCTTTGCATTATGCAGTAAATGACCACAAGAGGGAGCTCCACTAACAAAAATGATGCTGAGTTTCTTTTTTGGATGGAAATGTAGAATACAGGGTAACTATTGCTCTGTGTAACTTGAAAGCTATCTGCATGTATTTATTTATTTATTTATTTACTTCATAGTAATGCCAATGCATGATCAATAACCACCAAACCACCTGAAAGTCAAACATTTTGTTTTCTGCAGGAATCATTTCAAAAATCATTTGATGATAAAAACCTGCTGGAACAGCCCTAAAAAGATGCAGTCAAGCGAAGAGCAATACAAACAATGATGTCTCCCTGCCCCCACCTGTCCTTGGCTTGCCCTTCCCTGTCTGCTTCCTGCGTCGTTGTGTGCTTGTTTGTTTAGAAGTTAAATAAACATGTAATCCTCTGTAGACATACAGCTGGTGGCTTTTACATTTTTTTTTTACCTTAAATGTATAAAAATACATTTGTAGTAATTATTTTTAATTGCAAGGCCCTTTTTAGTTTGGTGCACCACATGAGTGCTGACCAGTTCTAGTCTCTACATTTTGTTTGCGAGGGGTCAGACAAGGCAAGGAATTAGGTTGGAAAACTGCTAAACTAATCAAATACTTATTAATCTGGGAGCGTGCATCATTTTTGCTGAATTACGGGTGAACATTTCATATCTGACTTATTATTTCAACGTGGCAACTGTCCATGTGATACATTCGGAATGCATGTGGTCATAAAAACAGTTATTGTTTTGATGCATTAAATGGCCTTATTCATAAAGCTTTGTCTCGTGCGTGGTTTTAAAAAATGGTCATTTGTTCCTCAAGTTGCTTCAGACTGTTTACTGCTTGAACAGCGAGTCTATGAAAGTATATATTTTATTTGTATTTATTTTGTTCATTACCGCATCATTTAAAAAAAAAAACATTTAAATAAAAGGGTTCAATAAAAAAGAAATTATACTTTTTGTTCTGCCTGACAAGCATAGTAATTCAACGGTTTAATACAAGACCTCAGCCTAATGCAAAGAAGTTGGGTGTTTTAGAAAAACTCCAATGTGACCTGTATTGAGTTGAGAGATCTGTTGCTTTCTGTGGAGATACCAAGAGCCGGCAAGTCTTAATTGAGGATCAGGAAAGACTGGTATTACCTGTTCCTCTCCCAGAGCACTGCATACGTTAAAGACAAAAGTGGTATTTATCAGGAACACGTATAATTATAACTTAAGTGAAACTTACATGAAAAAATGCATTGCATTTTCAATGTAGCCACTAGACAAATTTCCATTGACACTCCCTGGGCAAACACTGATGACAACTGTAATACATCTCCATATTTTACTCTAAATCATAGCAATAACCTCCTATTGAATATTTGATAAAGAAATACAACATTAAAGTCATACATTGCCTATTAAAAGTGCATAACATTCAGCAGCTTACATAATCAAGTTATAGTACAATGTATATCATATAAATATCTAATACATAACTCAAATATATCCTGAATAAATTAATTATTGCATAATTGATTATGTTTCAACCAAGCCTTGAGTTTAATACAAAATATTTAAAAATCCCTTATTATCTGACATGTTTAAAAGCTTCTCTCATGTAATCAATTTCTATTCTTGTAATTGTAGTTTCATGTCAACGCCTGCGCTTAGCGATGCTGCTGTAACGTCACTGTCATAAACAGAAGTCTGAGTGCATATAGATCCATTACAGACCTGAGAAAAGTTTTTTGAAAAGTGCTGTGCCAGTTGGGAAAGCAGTTTTCATCAATTAATTACAGGCTTCATGATAAGGAGAGAGCAGTTCCCACCACTGTCCTTGATCGTGGCCTGGCATGGAACGATGGGCCTTGTGTTCAAAAAGTCAGTATATCCTTAAAGGAGTCATGTCCAATAGAGTTTTAAAAACAAGACTTGTAACCAATTCTGCAAAACTAAATCGTAGAAACGGGCAAACCTCATGCTTTATTTTTTTATTCATGAAATAACCATGATGATATTTTTTTGCACACTAGTTTTAAATGGATGTTATTCACAGATTAACAATTTTGACACAAGAAAGTCTTTATTAAGGATAAGGATTGAAAGCTACTTTCTCATAGTTCTGTATGCCATTAGGGTTCATCAGCTCCACTTGTTATCTGAATCTTACACTGAAATAAAAACTGGACTTCTTTTGTATAATAGCATCATTACTATGGCTAGTCACAGCGGCTTTTCATGCATCTGTCTAAAGAAACCCATTTAAAATCACTTACGAATAGTTGCTTTGCATATTAAATATATTAAAAAGCGGTTTTATTTGTCCCTTCAATAATATAATAGTGATAATTGGAATATAGAACTATTGCCAGTAAAACAGATTTGCTTAAAATCTTTACTGTAGTCTCATAAGTGTGTCTTAACCACTGTACAAATGGCTCAGAACTGTTTATCCAGTTCTCCAATTCAGTTTTTTTCAGTAGGCAAATGTCTTTTTCTGACACTTGTAAAAACATGTTTGCCTCCTTTTTGATTGGCCTAGATTTGATGAGGAATGTTTATAGTTCTGGCTACAATGTGATTGGAATTCAGATAGTGTCTGAGCCATGGCACCAATGGAACTGACAGTGTGGCCACAAACAGATGTCTTCTCCAATACCAAGGCTCTGGGTTAAGCAGTCAAAGTGTCTCTATAGTAGTAAAGGTCAGTGCCTTTTTTGTATAAAGATCATGGGTTAAATAAACTTTGAAAATGTAATTTGAAGCTACTCAATCTAGGTAGGGAATAGTGCTGCCTTCTCGGCAGGACAGATGACTGGACATTAACATGAATCCTGTTGTGGGTAGATTGATTGACAGTGCAGCTCAGAAGCCTCGTTAGCGTTGCGCGGATGACGTGAGAAAAGTGTTTCTGTACTTCAGTCTGACTGGAATTTCTTTTTCTTTACAAAGAAGAACAGAAATTCAGGTGAAGATTGCCAATAAGAGCCCAGGGGCTATGACAGAAATTACCGCAATACAGCTTCATAGCAAGTCCAAACACATTCAGCGCTGCTGGAGAGTGCTAGATTCCTGAGAATAAATGCTCAACAAAAAAGAAGGCAGTGACACACACTGAGGTGGCCATGTGCGTTTCACTTTTAGGTTTGAAGGTTAGAACCAGTAAAAAACTGGGTGGGGGGGGGGTGGGGGGCTCCGATGAGCGCATCAGGTAAAGGCGCTCCGCGTGGAGTGCAGGCTGCGCCCTATAGCCTGAAGGTCACCGGTTTGAGTCCAAGCTATTCTACTGCCGACCATGGACGGTAGTTCCCAGGGGGCAGTGCACAATTGGCAAAGCTTCATTAAGAGGAAGGAGTGATAGCTGCACACAACCCTTGTGTGTGGCAGTGCTTGAATTCTTCCTGAGAATGTAGATACTGCTCAGCTAAAACTATTCAGAAGAGGGTGCTGAAGTATTACTACACTTATAATTTACCAAAGCATTGGTTCATTTGTTTGTTTGCTGCTTACATTAAATAAAGAGGCTGACATTGTCCAAAGTTACCCTTTTCATTGCAAAGCCACAACATTGAAGGCAAAAATCTCCTGCCCTTTGCCATAACACATAATATAAGGGAGTTTCTGTGTTGTTGTTTCTTGATTACGCTTTTCAATATCATGAGAAAGGGAGGCAAATATTTTGGTCTTTCCACTGGAATGTGCTGGAATCTTGTGAACTGAAAAAAAAAAAAAAAAGGAGACAGAACAATCTGTGTAAGGAGTTACAGTACATCTCAACAGTCCTTAACATTGTTGTTTTGGAAATACATTTCCTAGAAATAAAGGCCACACGATAAAGGCCAGCTGCCCAAGACCTCTTTCTACATATTAATACAAACATATTAAACATTGATGCATGCTGTATTTTAGCTAGCACCCAGAGGCTTTTAAAAAGCTACATACATAACAAAGAATTCATTCTCATGACGACCTTTGATTACAAATCTTAAAGCATGAAGCATACAGCATTTTATAAAAGCAGTAATTTTTTCCCCTGCAAAATGGCTGTGAATTCAATCAGTTTTCTTGTATTAACATCAAACAAGCACATGATTTTGGAACTGATTTGATGTGGGTTCTCTACACTAGTATACGTCATCCCCAGCAATTATAGGCTTGCCTTTCCTAGCTAGCCTCAAACGCTCAAGTTTCTTCCTCAGATATGGCTTTCAAGCCAGTGTTGGAATCATAGATGCTGTATTGTTACTGTTTATGTCAGAGCTGTGGAAGCAGAATTTGAGCCTTGAAGATTGCAGCCAAGCAGGGAGATTTCCTTACAGAACACTGATAAGGGCCTCTACAGTGTATACAATTTATACTGATTAGTTTATTAGCACTCCCATGGCAGAGGTGCGGTAAATAACTCTCTAAACGCAGACCTGTTCATTACATGCATTTTACTCAGCAGGCCCTGCTAACAATGACACAATGTCTGGTCACCATTTAAATATACAAATAGAAAGCATATATGTTTCCTGATATTTTCCTGACAATATTCAAACAAATAATTATAGAAATCTCACCACAGTGCTGTTAAAAACAGCATCTTATTCATTTTAAATGTTATTAAAACTAGAAAATGACTGTGCAGCAAATATTCAAGTTAACTAATGAAAGCACATCAATTAGTGATCGCTTTATTTATGTTGCACAAGCATCTTATTAATCGCCTGATTAAAAGTGTAGCATTGTGTCTAAACATGCATGTACTAACTCCAATGTGTTTAAATGTATATGAAAAGTTTCTAAATTAAATGCATGGCCTGACAGTAAACAGAGGGAAAATAAACTGAAGTCCATATCCACCGTGCCTTCTTTGAGAGGAGTGCTGTAACAATGAGCCAAACAGGTTTTTATAAGCCCAAACAAAAGATCTTTGGCAGGCTCGGTTTCTTCTGCCAATTTCCTCTGCCTGAACACTTACTGGTGGCCGCATTGCTAATTTTTCCTAAAAATACTTTATCAGATGAAAAATAAAGAAAATTAAGTTTTTAATGCATTTCTATAATAAAACCAGACCGTTTCTCATTTGAAAACATACAGCCCCTCTTAACTTCCCAGGCCTTTCTATAATGAACTGGAGACAAAAATCTGGTGTTGCAAGATTAAAAAAAAATAAATGTATTGCTCTGACAACAGGTCAGATGTAATAGGTTAATCAATCATATAACTTAACATAATAACTAAGCTAAAGTACATTGCTAATGCATTTAAATTAAATAAATACAAAAACTACTTTCACTTTTCTGCAAAGTTAAAGCAATTTCCAATACTATTACAGTACCTGTCAAAAGTTTGAGTACACTTGCTGGAAACTCGTTTTTTTTTTTCATAATTGACAATGTTTTACGTTGTGTACATTTCAGTAAATACTTGAAAATGAAAACACATGTTACAATATACAAAACAAAACACAAGGAGTATCAAAGCAATGTTCAAGAAAATTGAAAATTGTCTCTAAATTTTGGATTCCTCAAAATAGCCACCCTTTGCCTTAATAACCTGGGCAGGCCAGCTCATTAGACTGAGTTGTCCTTCACTTTCCTTCTTCGCCAGATAGTTCTTGCACAACTTTGAGGTGTGTTTCAGGTCATTATCTTGCTGAAGAATGAAGGCCTGCCCAACTATCAGTACTCCTGATGGAATGGCATACCTCTGAAGTATGCTATGATAGCCATGCTGGTTGAGCTTGCCATGGACTTGGTAAAGATCACTAACTCTGTCACCAGCAAAGCAACCCCAGACCATGACACTGCCTCCTCCATGCTTGACAGTGGAAACCACACATGCAGAACTCATGCGCTCACCCTCTCTGCGTCTTACAAATACTCGGCGGTTGGACCCAAATATTTAAAATTTTGACTCATCGGTCCATAAGACCGAAGTCCACTCTTCAAACGTCCAGTTTGTGTTTTTTGGACCAGGCAAGTCTCTTCCTCTTATTCTACACTCTTAACAATGGTTTCTTTGCAGCAATTCTTCCAGTTAGGCCAGCTTCACGCAATCTCCTCTGAACAGTTGATGTTGAAACATCTGTACTTCTAGTAGCATTTAGCTGAGCTTGTATTTCAGGGGCAGTTAATCGCTGGTTTCGCAGACTAGTGACTCAAATTAACTTGTTCTCTGATTCTGAGGTCACCCTTGGCTTGCCTGACCTTGTTCGGTCCTCATGAGTCGGCAGCCTTCAAGTACCTTCAAGACTTCTTCCCTAAGCTGTCTGAGGCAAAGGTCAAAGCCGGTGTCTTCATCGGACCACAGATAAAGACATCCTGGAGTGCAATGAATTCCCCAAGAAGCTCACTAGTAAGGAGAAAGTGGCTTGGAACAGCTTTGTCGCAGTGGTTCGGGGCTTCCTGGGCAATCACAAGGCCGAAAACTATGTGGAGCTGGTTGAGACTTTGGTGAAGAACTACGGCACAATGGGCTGTAGGATGTCCCTCAAAGTCCATATCCTTGATGCTCATCTTGATAAATTCAAGGAGAACATGGGAGCGTACTCGAAGGAGCAAGGCAAGCGCTTCCACCAGGATATACTGGACTTTGAACGTCGCTACCAAGAACAGTATAACGAGAACATGATGGGGGGCTGATTCGTGAAAGTGATTTACAGTATAATCGTAAATCTCGAAAAACTACTCACTTCTAAATCTTTTGTAGTCATTTTTGTATTACTTTAGTATAAATACATGTTAATTTGGATTCATATGTTGTTTTTTTCTGACTTTATGTGAACAAAAAGACACAAATTCGCCCATTTTCTCATTGGAAATAGGTACATTTCAAAATATCACTGTCCTGGTCACAAAAGCAAAGTTTGTGGGGAATAATAGCCATTTTCTATACTTTTGAGGCATAAGCAATTAGGAAATAACACTTACTACCCAGGAACAAAAAAAATAAAAATAAATTGTTACACGGTGTTATTCAACTGCAAAAAAAAACTATAGTGCAGGAGCAGCAGCAGTACATCAAGAGAATGGGGTTCTCTAAAACTGTTCTTGTATTAGAGTGAGAATTCACTGAGAAAACAAACAGCTCTTTTGTCCAACAAAGCAAATGTTCTGGCATTTCAGTATTATATCAACTTCTGACCTTTTCCCAGCATGGCTTATCTGTTGGAATTTGAGATATTGAGCGGTATAATTTCCAGTGTTTACTTTTAAACTTGTTTTTTTTTATTTTCTATAATAGATATTTCATATTCATATATATATATATTATAAATATATATATATATATATATATATATATATATATATATATATATATATATATATATATATATATATATAAAAGACTAGTTTTAGCAAGGTAACGTGGAATGACTACTGATGAATAATAAATTTTTTCATTAAAAATAATTTTTCAAAACTGAAGATTGATTTCTTAACATGTGCAAATTATTGTACATATATATATATATATATATATATATATACTGATATATATCTATAATATATATATATATATATATATATGGAGTTCCCTCGACTAGCTGATACCAGATTGTAAAAATTTGATAATGTACAATGCATTTTTTTTACAGAACATTTTGTGAAACACTTTGTGACCAGGTGATCCTTTCCGCGATATATTTCTTTCTATCTAACTAACATAGATTGATGCTTGATTATATAAAGCTGGATAATATAAATTTCGTGGATGCGTTCAGACCTGCCATTCTGCTTAGATTAGATCAGTTCGAGTTCTTTATATTTTATTTATTTATTTAACCAGGAGGTTTACTCATTGAGGCAGAGGCCTCATTTACAAGGGGGTCCTGGAAAACAAGACAATTACAATATACAAATAACACGTTAAAAGCGTTTCTGTTTATACCTGCCATCACCAGACAGGTTCAGCAAACCTAATGTATTCCACCCTAGTTATCTGAACCATGCTTGTGTTGGGTTTACAGCACTTTGCTATGTTTTTCCATATGCCATACCACTGACATCTATATTAAATGCTTATATCTGTCTTTTGACAATGCAGACTGCTTTTCTTTCCCTCACAGTAGCCTTGAAGAACATATTACCCCATTTTTCCCCCAAAGTAAAGTTATATTCAGGTATAGTTCTGCTGTTGATAGCATTCTAAAGCAGAAGTTAAAGATTTTCATAGAGATTCACATTTCAAAAGTGCTATGGCTGTTCGTATATATTAAAAACAAAAAAAGCTGCCAGCTAAATGGAGCACCTACGACTGAAACTCTAGTGTGGTGATACAATCTTCAATTTAACCAGTGAGTCATTTCCGTGAACTTAAAACTAGCATACCTACAGGCATGATCAGTCAAGCTGTATTTTTGGTGCCCCGCCTTTTCTTCCTGTCGAAGAGGTGCATCGTGGGAATCCAAAGAGTTGCGGTAGGGACTTTTATCCTATCTATATAATGTTAAATCTGCCAAGACCGTGGGGCGTGGGTTGGTTGTCAAGGATAGAGGTTGTGGCAGCATTCAGAAAAATAGTAATTTCTCCATTTTTATTTTTCTGCGGGATGGTCTTTTGATATCCATAAATCAGTTTAAGGTGATATAAGTAAAACATACATGAAATACATTAAGAACTACTATTGTAGTATTTAAAATTGTTCAGTCATTAATTGCAACCGTAACTGAGAACTGAATTAAAAATAAATACAAGCTGATAATTTAAAAAAAAAAAAAAAAATGAAGCAGTTGCTTAATTAATAAGACATAAATACACAATTTTTTTTTTTTTTTTTTTTTTTTTTTTTAATAACAGAGGCTATTTTCAATAATAGACATTGTATTGTATCGTTGTGTGAAAATGAAGACGGAGACAGTGGTTGCAGTTCTCGAATTCAACGGTTTATTATTTACAGGTACTGTATTTATTAAGTCACTGTCAGCCGTGACCCACGCCTCCAAAATAATAACATTGGTTGGTTATTGATGTCTCTTTTAACACTATATTTGGCTCCTTTCTCTCTCAAGCATCAAACCTTTCTGCCGTTTTTACTGTTGCCAGCCCGAGCTCCCTTATTTGAATCTGAAGACTCTGGAGTGTTCGCCTGCCCCGTGCTGTTCACTCTCCCCGTGTCCGACAGCAGACAAGTCATTTTGAGTTAGTGCAGACTGCTGGGTCGTTACGGTATTTATTAATAATAGACACTTTTTAATAAACAATGGATCATACAAGGAGAGAAGGATATGAAACTTCAACCTATGACATGCTTCTTATGCGCTTGATCATCTTGTCTATAATATGGGATCATTGCAATCACTCACTACTGTAAATCATAGTTGCCATTAGGACTTATTGTCCACATTAACCCATGGCATCCAGTTGCCAGATTTGCCTTCAATTACAATCCCGATTCCGTATTACATTACAACAAGGTCACACATGCCTCAGTACAGTGACGATCAAATGTCTACAAATTTACACATTGAGTTTGACTTACCTAAATGTTTTCCCCACATCAAGTTCAATATTTAAGTTCTGGTTGATTGAATAATGCGAATGGAATGTTGCAAGGTCGCTCGGTTTTTTAAAAAAATTATTACTCCACGTTTGAAGAAGGTGCAGACAACAGAGCAAGCACAGACTAACCGACTAATAAGAAAATAAATAGGGGCATTTACCAGAAGTGTCCATGTTTCTCTCCATGAATCTCTAATGTTGAATTTGTATATCGTGTTCAGAATCTAAATCGTCACACCAAGCAATCCCACTTGTGAAGGGACCGCTTTTTAAATAATTCACGTATCTGTTTGCAGGGAAAGAAAACGTTACTTATTGATTTAGTCACTTGCACCGTGCTTAATAGATCAGAGTGCAAGTTTGCAAAGAGAAACGTCGTTAGGTTTTTAGTCAGTGAAATGTGTGTCAACATTCAGTATAGTTTTATCTGTATATTGACATTTAATCGATAAGATCAACAGGGCTATATGTATTGTTAAATGTATGTATGTTTAAGTATACATTTAGAATGGTGAAAATGTAGGCCATACGTGGAGGTCCAGTGTGGTGCATCGACAACGAAACAACGTTTGAAATACCGTCCAAAGACTGAAAACTAGCAATACTGCTATCGACTACACTGGTACTTTGACCTCGCTGACCCAGTTGTGTATATGGAGGATATTCCCCAAATGAAAAATAAATAATCAAACAAATGAATAAAAAATGACTAAATAAATAATTGTGGAACTAAATATCAGAATAAGTACAAATACATCTATAGACATGTGTTTATTTATTTCAATATGTATTTATTCATTTAGTTATGCATTTGTTTATTTCAAAATGTATTTAATTTATGTAGTAATTTATTTGATTTATTTTTCATTTTGGCATAAAATATCCTCCATAGGTGTGCAACAATCATTTTATTACTGTTTTGTTATCTTTTATTAAAAAAGGTATTTATTTATTTATTTATTTATTTGTTTGCATCTTCAGGTGATCAATATACTATATTTCCACAACAGTAAACTACGTTTTCCAGTAAGTGTCGTGCACCTTTTTAATGTGCTCTTTCCAATCAATCAAACCATATTATTTGTCCCAATACTGTGTTAACCCCTTTCACAACTAACTCTTCAAACAATATCATACACTATGGTCTGTCAGATATAACCCATACAATACTATCATACAATAATAGCATCTTCAAAGAATACTGACATAGCTCTTGAGAACATGAAGGACACAGTATATTCATATTATGAAGTTTTTCTGCTAGTTCAGTGGCAAATCTAACCTCAGTCCACTTAGCTGATTCCAGTCAACTCCAAATTGCAGCCGTGCACTTAAAGCAAGTGATAATAATGATGCTAAATATTAAACACAAACCCACAGCCCATTTCACTTAGAACCTCCCCCACCCAACAGCTCAGTTTTAATTATTAATGTTTCTAAAGGCAATGTGTATTTCATTAACATGTGAGCTGTAGTATTGTACAGTATATGATAATAAATAAATAGTAAGTACAAGTTTGGCTGCCCTCTAGCTAGACCAACTGCTGTATAGGCTTGTTTTTAGTAGGATGCTAGAAAATTAGTATTCCACCCTAAATCTACTGTGTTGTTTGGAAGAGCCGGCATATTAAGGGCGTCTGCCACTCCTGAAGTCTAGTTGCTTGTTGCCTGAGGGAAAGGAATCATTTGTGTCCACTATTAACTTCTTTATCTGTAAGAACAAAGGCTGATGTGTGCCAAAAAAAGAATTTAACTTGCATGCATCATAACCCTGTAATGAATGTCCTCAGTCAGTGTGTTCTCCTAAGTGCAACCCCCCCCCCCCAGAATACTTGAAAAATATGATGCATTTCAATTAAATCTATTATACAGAAATAGAGGGGATGGATGGGAATTGCTGATAACTGTTTTTTTTTTTTTTTTACCTTACTGTGTATGCTGAAAATCAATGATTTGGACTGTGATCAATATAGTTTGGTGCAACAGACCAAGTACAACTGTCACTTTATACTATTTGATTGAAATTAAAGTTAAATAATTGTAGCTTAACAATAACTAATTAGGTTATTTAAATGTTGTTTGACACCCATTATATGTCCATTCTGTTGCATTTCAATATGTAAACGTTTGGTTTTTGCTATAAAGCCTTATTCGAAGGCGATATAGTGGGTATACTGTCTGTATAAACACCCCCGGTACTGAATGCATCTGTTTTGCACAAAAACTATAATACTGGCTGTACCACCTGTACGCTCCCTTGCCTTCAGAGCCCGCGCCTTCTCCACCTTCACCCTGACCACCTTCCCGTGCCTCCTCAAGACAACCAACCCTTCAGACACCACACATGTAAAACACAACTCTTCCCTTCCGGACTATATAGCACTTTTTATCTTGCACTTGTCGGCTCCCTATTTTACTGTATTTAATCCTGCACTTAACCTAATCTGTAGTATTCTGTATTCCACCTGCACTCATGTCTAACCCTGATGTAACTATGAACACTGTTATCTGCTCTTCTGTTTCATATTTGCTCTTATTAGGACTGAAGTCATTGTATTTTGCATCTTGCTCTTAATTGTACTGTAATTATTGATATGTATTTTTTATATACAACTGTAAGTCGCCCTGGGTAAGGGCGTCTGCTAATAAATAAATAAATGAATAAATAAATAAATAATAATAACATCCGTCACACTGACTAAGTTGTATCTGTCTACCACCATCCGTCAGGCTTCAGCTATGCCACCTGACTCACATATTGACTGAGTCACCCCAAGACCCACAACTTCCCAATCTGAAGACATCTGTGATAAACCCAATGTGTCATTTGATTGGCCAAAAAAACCATTTATTTTAAAATGCACAGTAAATGTTGCATGTAGTGGTTTGGTAAATAGAAACATGATAGTGGTGGTTCTATATTTTGAGTCCAGAGCAAACCAGTTAAACTACAGAAACTATTTGTTTTGTGTTAGAGAGAAAAAACCAAACAGATCACATTACACCCCTGGCTTGTGTTATGCACTGATCACATTAGGGTCTCATGATCTGTGCCCTCTTCCAGCACTTCAGGCCACTGTGTATAACCAGAAAGTGTTGCCTTTGAATCACTGCCATTATAAATACAACAAGGGGCAGAAGAATGTATGATTCATTTTTAAAGAAATATTACTAATTTAACTTTTTTTTTTGTTTTGATTTTTTTAAATTCAAAACCATAATTAGCACATTGTTAATAAGTGTTATCAAACTTACTGTTTCAGGTTCAACCGTGCAGTTTTTACCCGGCAGTGCAAAAAATACTGTCCACATTGCAACTGTAATGTCTGGCACCACTGTGAGGAAGTAAAACTAAAACTAAAGGTGATGTCATTGTTTCACATAGTAATTTCATAACATGTACGTACTGTAGACTGAGTCAGGTATCCACAGATGCTACATGTTTTGCAATAACGCCCACACAGACAAGACTAAAACATTGTGCTGTCAGCAGGATTATTTGCATTTTATAAAGTTGGTAAACAAGGAGACTAACTGTATTTTGCATATGTCAGTCTCTGTCATGTAGAAGAAAAGATGCTGTTAACAGAACACTCAACAACTGGAGAAGACATTTGGAACAGCAAGAATAATTACCTAAGATTTGACAAACCATATTTTACAGTTTATATCTATCATTTTAAAAATATGCTTCTTCACCTACAAAGGATTTGTACACTCGCAGCATGCAAATAATTATAATGGACAATTAAATAAAGGGTTGTTACCATCATTAAGGCTTTTGAAATATACCCAGCTTTGTTGGAGAGCTGAGCAGGTTTTAAAAGTTCCTTTTTGAGGTCTATTTGTTATTTTGCTCCTAAAGGTTACAGCGTTTGTGCCTCTTTCCTGTACCAGAATTTAAAATGCACTCCCAAAGCTCAGAGCTGTCTATTTGCATGCAAAACCTGACCCTCAGAGACAGCAATTTTGTAAGCTTTACAAGGACTGCTGTACAATGTACAAGTAAACCAGACTAATGGGGCATGTAGCCAGCTTGGTTAACTGATTGCATGGATATTTGCTGTTAAACATGCTTTCTGGCAAAACACCTTTATAACAAAAATGTACAGTAGGTGTAGCCAAAACACGAGTGGGAGCAGAGTTTATAGCTTTATTCTGAAGTTTCATCTAACTAGTTTTTATCTCAGACATCCATATAGAAAAACATAAGTATGTCTGCCAGTAAACTGCGACTCAAACCTAATCATACCCTCAAGGGATAAACTCTTACCATTAACATTAATGTGGATTGATTTGTGAAGGGAAACAAGAGCTAGGATCAACAAAATATAAAAACCATTAACAATGTACAAAGCAAAGGAAGATTATAAAAAAATATATGTATTTAAAAAAAATGGATTTTGAAAGCTAAACTAGTTCCAATGGCAATGCCTTTCTTCATTTTTTTTTTATTAATCCATCCCACAGAGCCAAATCTGATTTCAGGCTCATATGTGCTGAGTGCATAAACATTAAACTAGACTGTCACCCATCCTTCTATGGAAAAAGGTGCCTCTGTCTATTCTAATTAAATATTGTGGTGTATTAACAGAGTGCTAATATTTTGGTGGAAATGGCAATTAATCTGTGTCCCTAATCAGTGTCATTTTAACCTTTTATAATAAGAGTCAATGTGTGGTTGTTATGATCAGAGCAAAGCTGACCAAAGCTGGAGCCATTTTAGACTTTACCTTATGCAGTGTTCCTTCTGCATTATTTATATCATAACAACTTATTAGAACTGCATGAAATCAATGGGCATAAGGAGTAAAATGAAGTCCCACAGGCCCTTGTATTAAAATCCATCACCAAGTGCCTGTATTATACTGTAAATTCTCATAAACAACACTATATTGACCAACAAAACTGATCAGCTATAGCGATTTAAGTATCTTAATTATAAAAATATGTTTAAAGAGTAGCTAATTTTATTTTGCATCAAGCTCTATTATATACCCTGGTGTACACAGGTGTCATCTGCCAGCCCACATAAAAATGACTTTTTATATATATAAGATTGACAATAATCCTGTTGTGTTTTATTTTTAAAATTAGAGATACCAACCTGCAATTAGTCTCCATACAACAATGAGAAAGATGGCCTGGTTTCAATATAGTTCTGTCCTTCTTTTAATACAGTACAGGGCTTACTATTCTGTCCTCCACACCTTTCAAAGCTGGTGTATGCACCTGTACCATATCTCATTTGGGAGTTGATGCTTTCCATCGTATTACCCAAGGCTGGTTTCTTTTTATACAAGACCCTTGGTAAACTTTATTCAAATCATTATTTTACATTATTAAAACCAGTTTTCCCTTAAATTCTCACTCTCTGAATTTTGCCTTTTGTTTTTCTTGTCCTGCACACTGATGCAATATTCTTTGTTGTAGGTATTGCTTTACAGTTGGCTCACGGGACACGGGTCACAGCAGCCAAACAAAAGAGAAGGTAAAATGCATTTCTAGTCCTTATACCCTTTATTACAAATGTAAGTTACACCAATTTAACCTGCTCTTACTAAGCACACAGCCTCATTATTCTCCTTAGTCAGATCAGTGGTGTATGTGCATTAGAAGCTGATCTATTGCAGCCGTTACGTAAAGATGCTGTATTCTGTCTTTGAGGGCAGCCTTTATTATAATTAAAATACAACAGTTGAAGTTGAGTATTTAAGCCATTAGACATCAGTGTCTTTCAATGACAAGGCGTTTTCTTTTTTTTTGTTTGTTTTTGGAACCTGCATAGTTGTTGCACCTGGCACCTGATACCAGTTACTGATACCATCTTTCCAGGTGTCAGCTAAAACAATTCATCTGGCTAATGGGGAAATTAGAGCACAATGACATGCAGTTTTAGATCCCTTTTGCCAAATTCACCAACCACTTTAAAAACAAACCTTGCTTTTCATGTACTGTATTTGTAAGACTTCTTAAATTCCACATTTTCATCAGCAGTTTGACGAAGAGAAGAATGTAAAGTTCCCATGAAACCTATATAAATACAAGGGGGCAGGGGTAATTTTCAGTCCGGTCTTGAATTACATTTATGAGTTGTTGATCTTGTTTCAGAATACTTTTGTACAGTACACACTAGAGTAAAGATATTTAAATGTGGTCCCTACTAGACGTTAACTAAATGTTAACGCTGAGCGTGCACCGATTCCTTGGGAAGACTTAGCCTCCTTGGAAGAGTTAGCCTTTAATACTTGTTTCATGCCTGAATCGTGTGGACTCTAGGATCTTGAGGGCATAACAAAAGGCAACTGAATAGTACTATTATGTGAAGCTGCGTAGAGGGAGTTTAGAAATCGCACCATTACAGTGTATGTATATGCCCAGTTTCTGAGTGGAGTCACTCCTGATCTTACTTTCTTCAGAGACATTTATATCAGAGTTTCAGGTAAAACAAATGTATTGTTTTTTGGCTTGTTTGCATTCAGAAATAATTTATGTCAGCATGTTTCCATCTGTTTTCTCATAATACTATATAACATATAATATACAGCAGAACTTAGCAGTAAGGTGTTCTTTTTGTCTTCTATTATTATTGATATTGTACTTGTTTTGTAATAAGTATAAAACATTAATGACATTGTATTATGATAACGTTGCTTACAGGGTAGTTGTAGTATAAAAGGTCATTGTTGTCTGTCTGGAGACACATGATTGTATTCTACTATCCTTTAGAACCTGAGACTGATGCCTAGAGCATGTTGCATTCCAGTGGCTTGGAATGGTCAGGTTTGCACCTTGAGTGGCAGGGTGGTTTGGAGCTATGCTTAAGGAGGAGTATATCTATTTACACCTCATCTCGTCTTTGTGTAGGATGATTGGGGGATGTTTTGGGGGGAGGTAGGGAGCAGTTTGAAACAGAAGGGAGTGGCAGGAAAGTTGGCTATTTAAGTAGAGGAAAAAAAAAAAAACTAGCTGCCAGAAGGACTAATAAAAAGCACAGTATTTGGGTCTTCATCTTGATTTTGGCATCTAAAGTCTAAGGCATTAAAACACTTGAGTGCCTGTATAAAATATTGCTTTGAATCAGAAAACTACTATTGCTTTTTGGCACCTGGTCTGTAGGAAATCCAGGCAAAACTTGTTGTGAAAGTCAGATTGCAAGGCCTTGTTGCAGTCTAATGTTGTGGAGTGGCCTAACACTAGCTTCAAGTGAACCTGTTTAAAAACTCCCACAGTATATGTAGCACCTGATAGACTACATGTGCCTGAACTTTAACCCACTGTATGCCAGAACTTTATCCCACAAATTTCTGCACAGCTGCCCAGTGCTTTAACCAAGCTACTGTAATACTTCATTGCTTGAGTCAATTTGGCACTGCAGATGGCACTTACACATTAGAGAATAAAGCAGAGCTGTGTTTGTTCTTAAAAGCTTTGGGGAAATGTAGAACAAGAAAGTGCTTTATACAGTCTAATATCATAAGTGCATGGCAAATTGAATAGAAATTAGGACGAGTGTCACATTATCTAGATTTTCTTTTCTCGTTCCCGTCTTTAATATGACATTTGGGTGTTCCTAAAACATATAGAATATTACCAGAAATGCTTTGGATCTGGTCTCTTCTTGAATATTACGTTAAAAAAAAATGGGTGAAACATTTGCTTTAGGTTTCTGGAGATTCCTGTAGGTCTACTGTATAATACTATCTAAAGGGACCCACAAACCCTATGTCATAATACCAAGAATAAAAAATGAAAAAAAATCATTACACCAGTGTTTCACTATTTAGACTTTATTGCTGATATTCCCAAGTGAAAGAACAATATCACTGTTTTCCACCAGAAATACTGTTAATAATAACAGAGTGTTTACTGTATCAAAGATCAGATTGTTGTATATTGTACTCTCATGCATGCCGAAGCTTGTTTTTTCCTGTAGGCTGTCATCATAGAATCACATTGTTAGAGCTCAAAATACTGAATACAGTAACATCAGTGTATTTAATTAAAACAAAAAAAAAAAAAAAAGAAATATAGTTTAAAGTAAAACTAGATCAGCTTAATTGTTGTACGTGTTTCATACCGTTAAAATAATTTACACAGGCCACTCGAACAGAGTGTTGTATTTATCCTCAAAACAGTTTGCAGCACTAACAGTGGTAATTTAAGCTTTTTAACAAAGATTGCCCTGTAGATAGGTTTACCTCAGCCTTGCCCTCGAGGGACTACCTTTGGAAAGGCCAACAAAGGAGCCAATAAAAAATGGTGGCAGTTTTGTGATTCATTTATATATATATATATATATATATATATATATATATATATATATATATAGATATATATATATATATATTAAAGTATTTATTGTCAGCTTGGCCCCCAGAGTCAATGTTAACCCAACAGGTGAAAGGACTCATACCAGGGTTTCAAAGTAAATTTGATTATTTGTATTGATAACTATTATATTTATCCCCTCTCTCTCTCTCTCTCTCTCTCTCTCTCTCTCTCTCTCTCTCTCTCTATCTATCTATATATATATATATATATATATATATATATATAGTATATATATAATATATATAGTATTGATAACCGTATTAGTAGATAACTCATTTAGTGGTCTAGAACTCTGACAAGATATGTAGTTGGTGAAATGAACTGATGTGTGGATTTTTAAATACTGTGCACTTGTTTAAATCAGAACCTGACTTGAAGCTTGTGTTATTCTTTTTCACTATTAAACAAATGAGTGACAGAAACACCTTGAATAAGTTGTCAACTGTTTTAAGCAATTATAAAATCATTTTCAGGAAGGGATTTTCCACCCTGACAAAGACAGGAAAGGTGAATTAAGGTAAATGTGTAATACAAAAATAATGGATAAGGAAACTAAACAACTTGGATAGCTAAACAGTGAGTTTAGACGATTTACTATAGCATTCCTTTTCCAGGAAAGGTAAAGAATAAAGATAACTCATATTTCTGAGTGTTTTCTTTTGTCGTCATTAGTTCTGAAATTCTATAGCATTTGGACCCAGGAGGTAACTCAATTTACCGGTTCGACAGGGGCGAAAGGACATGACCATATTTGGAAAGCTGAGACGTTAGGCGTTAATGGGCTAGACACCTGGTTACGTCATTAACTTCCCGAAACTACCTGTTGGAGCTGAAAAAACAACCCTTCAGTTGGAGCTGCAATCTTGAGTTGAGCGGACGCATTTTAAACAAGAACTGATTTTTTTTTTTTTTAATCTCGCGAAAAAGAACGGATTTATTTTAAAACGGAAAAGGTCTCTTGTAAATCGATGGGGAGTAATAGTTTGGGAGTAATACTTGTCCTAGTCCAGGTAAGTCCTTTTTTTTTTTTTTTAATTAGGCCTAATTGTAAAGGTTTTTCTGTTTCCGTAAAAAACTAAATTTTGTACAGATATGTTTTATTTAATCGACTTTTATTTTGTGTTTTAAAATTTGGGTTTTGTTTAAAATACATGTATTAGTAAAGCACACACTGGAACGTTGGATTTAATCCCTTAACGTTTGACTCACACGACCCCGTCCTTTTTTTTTTTTTTTTTTTTTTTTTTTTTTTTTTTTTTTTTTTTGTGATAATGTTTTTGTATAAACTATGCTGTTATGGAGAAGGGGGGAGAGTTTATGTATTTTGTTCTTTCTGCTAAAGGGGGGGAAATAATTGTTTTTTTAATACATTTGCATGTTATTATTTGTATACCGAGCCAACTATAAAGAATAAAGAACTACAGGAAAGTGTTCTATGTGCGCATTACGTCGTATTTTAAAAGTGAAACTGGGTTAGGTCGGAGGAGGGGGGATTACTATTAACGCATAAAGTCTTTCACTGATTTATATTTTCAATTATTGCGATAAAATACATCGGTTAACCATTAATGGGAATAAACAGCAGATGAAGTTTTGTCAACCAATTGACTAATTTTGCTTCATAAAGTCGAATGAAATCTGGTTACGTTAACATTGAATTATTTACCGCGTTTACTAGTTTTCCATATTCCAACGCCCGACAGATTAACTGACAAGTGGAAAAATGTAACAAAAAAATAAATAAAAATAAAATAAAAAATCGAACATGAAATACTGTACTAATATTATGGCTTCCGGCAGACTTGAGAGAATTAATTTTAATTATTTTTTACATAGCAGGAGGCTATATATAGGCTGAGAATTAATTATATAATCGTTTTCATTGTTAAATGAAATATCAGTTAAGTTTTATTTTTTGTCTCAAATTCTACACAAACAAACTTTTCTACGGTAAACTTATTTGTGGGTTATCTAGTGCATATTTCCATATTAAAGGTGTATTAAAGTATTTTACACTAATATTAAACAAATACAAATCATGTTAATTAGGTAAATCTACCGTAAAATTATTCCTTTTTAGTGGAGGTGATGCAAAGCTTTTGTCCTTAACTGTACTTTAGTCTCAAGTGGTGTTGGACATACATATCTCAATGTTAATACTATAGCTTGTGTTGTACTGAAATATCTTTTTTTTTAAAAATGTTAGATTTGGATTGGAGGATTTTGTGAAGAAACTGCACAATGTCGGCCTGGATTCAGTTCAGACAGTTTTGTCTTCAGTGTCAACAGAGGAGAGCTAGAGAGAGGCAGAGTGATTGGTAAAGGTAAGATGGTTCAGCTTTTTGAGATGCATTTTAATTTTAAATAAACTTTCCATTAAAACCAGAAGATAGTGACTGCTATTGTGTTAATTTGAGGACACTGCCTTTTGTAATTGTTGGTCTTGCCATAGGTTGATGGTTTGGGGCTACTTGCAAGTTATCTATTGTCTCTTTGAAAATCAAGGTGTTCTTGCTTAAAATGTACCCTGACTACTTGGTTAACTTTCATCTAAGCTTGTGGTGTGTTTATAAAAGAACAGACTAAAGATCTTGGATGAGTTTTCAGGGCAGGTGTAATTAAACATACCTAAGGCTTTTTACAGACTTAATAATGTTAAAGTGAAAGGAATCATTAAGAAGATCCATTTTAATAAAACGTTAAAAGATGACAAAAAACGACAAATGTAGTAATTAACACACCATGTTAAGAGATCCCCTGTCTGTTGGCTTTGTATAGCGTGGATTTAGGTCATGACAGTCTACTTTAATTTTGCTGATGACTGATGTTTTTACATTGCAGCTGGAGTGGGAGTTTATCACAGATGTGCTTATATTTTTATTTTGAAAAATGTATTCAACGGGTGGCATACATTTTGAAAGTAACAGCACTGGCCATCGAACTAGCTTGCAGACTTCAATTCTAACTTCCTTCTCTCCCTGTTTTAGAACCCTTCAACCTGTTTGCTAATGGGCAACCCTCCCAGTTCTCAGCATGCAGTAATAGTGCCTTGAATGTTCAACTAGTGTTTTTGATTATGTGTAAATGGTGTTTTACGTTTGCCACAATTTCAGTGTAGGAGTAAAGGTACTCTCGCAGCAGGAGCAGATTAAAAACATTAGGCAGATTTACCCAATGAAAAGCAGTATTTATTTGTTTAATGTTGCTTAGGGATTGATGTCCCCTTTGTTTATAATGTGACTTTTGGTAGAACATGGCCTCTGATTTTAAGCATCAAGGACAGTAAAAACTGAAGTGAATTGGACATTGCATGATTTTGAAAATCATCTCCGGTAGAGACCAGAAGTTGTGATGCGCTGGCATCGTTCTAGTTTATCATTGTTTATCGCAAGCTGTTTTATAGTAGGTAATTGATACTGTTTGATTTGAAATGTTCTGCTGAATGTGTATGATGTCATCAGTTGGCAAGGCACGGCGTGTTAGTATCGATGGGAGTGCACACTGTGCTCGGAAGTTGTCGCCGTCCCCCTTTAAATTTTATTTTTCTTTTGATTGCAGTCTTTTTAGGACATTTATTTCTTTAAGTTGATCTGCTGGGAAGAGCCGCCGACCCCTCCCTCCCATTGCTTGAACAAATTAAAAACTTTGAAGTTGAAACCTGATGGGTCAGTCGCACAAAGATTGGTGCAAAGAATGACCAAACTCTTACGTCCTGATGTGTGGATGATGTAGGCTTTTTGTTGTGGTCATTAAAATTAATTCTGCCTGTTATGACCCAGATACCTTGATTCAATTTAATTTAATCTTAGTTAAGTTATTTAATTATTGGGTTGGGCTGTACAGTATGTAGCTATGTTGCTGGTTATTGGTGTACTTTGAGCTTTTCTTGACTTTCACATTCCTTTTTTGTTTGCTTTTGCTCATCATGAATTAATTCATATAGCCGTTCCACTTTTATGTCCTGTTTTGTAGTAATTGGAGGAGTTCTCGGTACCTTACCATACCCCCCCCCATTTTGAATCTGTTACAGTATAATTTTGTAGTTACACCGCTACATTAAACCTCCTGGGGTTGGTTGTAATGTTTGTAGTAGGATGTGTCCTTGCAAACTTGTTAATAATTAAATAGCTAAGGAAATGGTTGACCAAGCTTACTGTAAACACTAACCATATAGTAAATTTTAGTGTGGTTGTTTGAACTCCCCCCCTCCCCTCTGGCACGGAACTGGTTTCGCTTATTTCTTTTCAACAACCTTTTTGGTACGATTTCTGAAACTTGTTTTAAAACTAATGTGAATGAACATACCAGTGTTTAAGTTTTAAAAAACAAAACAAATTATGTTGTGTTTTAAGGCTACTTTTTTTGAAATGTACATTTGACATTTGTTTTATAAGCCTGAAAGAACTTTGCCTTTCCTATTGTTCCTATGGTTGCTTAACAGAACCTGTTTGTGCTGAACATGCCATGGTATCACATTACTGCCCACGTAAATGTGCCACAATTACTTCTCTCCCTATAACAGCACAGTAAATCATTTCAGGTGATCATGGAGTTGGAGCGTCAATAGAATTTTGCAACACAATGAGTTGGTGTCAAAAACAAGCCATCTGCTCGGAAGATTTTGGATGCTTTCTTTTTTGGGTCAAGTATGCTGCGATTTGATCCGGGTCCATGACTTGTTTTCAAATTTTATAAGTTTTGTTTGCAGCAGGTAATTGTCCTTAAGCCTTTTAACTGGGTTGTCAGTGTTATACATTTCAATCTCTGAACAAGTGTAGTTTCATTTCAAAACTTGACTTTGCATTCAAACTGCTATTCTCATTCTTGCATGGCAAGACTGCACTAGTATGGAGCTGGGTAAATGATAACATTTTTTAAGTAGTTGACAGGTAGAGTCAAGTAATCCTGACTTGTACCTGCACCTGAATCTGATATCTCTTTAGATTATTGTCTGGAACAATGTACAGGGTATATGGTACACGTCACCTTTGCATACCAAGTATTTAGAACCTTCCTTTGTATTTTGAAAGCAGTGATCGAGGGGAAATGGTGTAAAATGACACCCTTTCTTTGAAATTCAAGAACCCTGTCTTCAGACTTAAACTGACTTAAGTATTGCCCCTAAAATTGAGAGGATTTTTATGACCACACAATCTTTGTATGGAAGCTGAAAATGAATAGACACGTCAAGGATAAAGTAGTGTATGTTTGCCATAAAGTTCAATATGAGATGCATTGCACCCAGTCATAATTTGTTTCAATTAACATGCTTTATTACTTTGATACAGTACATTGCAGCTTTCTTGCTTGGAATTATATTTTATTGTAATGGAGAGGCAGAATCAAAGTGATCTTCATTCTTATGCCATAATGTCTTGAGTTCAAGATTTGTTATATTGAATACACGTTTAAAGACTTGTTTGTATTTATTTCTTTGTCTGAAATTAAAGTTGTAAGCTAGGATACCCTCTTCTGCGGTTCTGTTGGTCTTGTTCAAAAAATCTATCTTCTGTTGTTACATTTCTTCTTTTGATATGCAATTTGCCTTCACCACTGATCCCATTTCTTTGCACAAAGGTCATTTATACATTTGTAGTCTTTACTGTTGGCACTCGTAAGCAGTCAGTCATTTTTTAAATGACTAATGGAGACAAAGCTTTTTCCCAGGAACAGACAATTATCTGCACAAAATTATGTATTAAGCTTGTCTCCCGAATCTTGTCTTATTCAGAAAAAAACATGTCTTGGTACATGAAATAACCACGTTATGATTTGTGATAAGCTTGTGCCTATTGCTTAACCCCAACCCAGCTGGAAAGCCACAGGTACTCTATTGCTTTTAGAATGGGTCACTAGTATTTTAATGAATTTGTGGCAGTCGCATGAGATGTAGCCCTGCCTACTTTTGTTAATGCAGTATTGGCTTCCTGGAAACCATTTTATGCAAGGGTTGGGTAAAGCAAACCTGGGAGCTTTTTTTGCAATTGTCTGAGATCTCTTGCACTTTGCTGTCCCACATAAAAATAAATAATTGATGCTTTTATAATGATGATGCCTTTTGTGAAATGAGTTTAAACTACCCAAAGCATTTTAAAGGGTTATAATTAAAGCTCAGTAACTGCAATCCGATTTTCACATGGTTTCCTTGAAAACAAATTCACTGGGCTTTACTAACAATGTTTATAAAAGTAATTGTAAGAAACCTTTTGTCGCTGTTCCTTTTGAAAAATATATTTTAACTTTTTCTAGTGAATTTTGATGACTGTACTGGACGCAAGGTAGTCCTTCATACCTCGGATGATTCCCGGTTTGATGTGGATACAGATGGAACCATCAGACTGAAGAGAAGGGTGAAACTGCATGATGGGCACAAGAGCTTTGCTGTCCATGCCTGGGATACTAAAGGCAAGAGAACCAGCACCAGAGTCACAGTGGAAAATGAAAAGAGAAGACGGCACTCCCACCATAGAGACCATCACCACGATGGAAAGGTAAAAACGCAGTAAGGGAGCTTGCTCAGATTGTGGGCTTTGTGACAATCAACTGCTTCTGTGTTATACTTTTTTTTTTTTTTTTTTTTTTTTGCAATGTCCAGCATAAATTATGCCTCAATTCATTAGCAAACACATGCTGTGTTCTAGATACAGTGAAGATCTATTCAGTGCTTAGCACATTTTCTTTTTATACTCCTTTTTTTTTTAAAAGCAGAACTCTACAAATGTTCAGAGCAGCAACCAGGTCCTGGTATTTCCACAATCTTCTACTGGCTTGAAGAGACAAAAGAGAGACTGGGTGATTCCACCTATCAGTGTTTCTGAAAATGAACGGGGCCCATTCCCCAAATTTGTGGTTCAGGTATGTCCTTGTTTGTAATTTTGGAAATGCTGTTTATACAGTAAGGAAGCCCCCGAAGAGGGGATATAGCTGCTTGCAGGGCAGGGGACAATAGTGCTCTATAAATACCGAGTCCATTATCAAAGCTTTCTGCATTTGATTCTTGGACAACAGCACAGAGCTCTTGCAAAAAACATGCAGAGCTTGGGACTTCTTTCTTCACGGCATCTTTTAATTGTAGATACTCTTGAAGGATGACTGTAGCTGTGTTTCATACACCTTGTGTTTTTTAGCACTTTTTTGTTTAAAATTTATTGAAGCGCATGTACTGGATTTCTGTTGGTAGTTATGGAATACTACAGGGCTATAGGTGTGTTTGTAAGCACTTGAGTCATTATCACAACAAACAATACATGAAATTATAATAAATTGAGTAAACCTGCAAGTGAGGTAGTATGTATACATAAATACACACAAACTATCTTCCTTTTCATTTATTTTAAGTGTATGTATGTAAAATAATAATTTTAAACTAAGTGGTGTGTTGTAGATACTGTGGAAGCTCAAACTCTTGTGTTTTCAGATAAAGTCCAATAGAGTCAAGGAAATTGCAGTTTTCTACAGCATAACAGGGCCTGGAGCAGATGCACCCCCAGAAGGGCTTTTCACAATTACAAGGACTAGTGGAGAATTGTATGTGACCCAGCCCTTGGATCGGGAGTCTCAATCTCAATATATTGTGAGTTTTCATTTGTCATCTCTTCTGACAAATCAAGCAATCCATCGATTTCTGGTACTTTATTTTCTTTTCTTTTTTTAATAGCTCATGTCACATGCTGTTGACATTAATGGTGCTACAGTTGAAGATCCTATGGAGATCATAATTAAAGTTACTGATCAAAATGATAACAGACCAGAGTTCACGATGAACACCTTTCTTGGCAGAATAAGCGAGGGATCACCAGTAGGTAAGTTATGTATAGAAAAGTGTTGGTCAAATTACTACAATACAAACTTTTTTTTAATCGCATTTCGGTAGCAAGCTTATAAATTGAGTTGTGAAGTGCCCAGTAAATAATTTTGCAACTTCCCTTGTTTTGGTGTTTTTCAATGTACGGTTACCAGGAATTCTAGAGTTAACCTTTACAACCAGTCCGATCGCTCCGTTGCTGTAGGATGTCGCAATATACTAGTTTTTGATTTCTGTAGTGTATAGAATGTAAATTAAGCTAGGGTGAAAATAAATCATTCCATTACTACTGGTGAGGACTTAACTTTTTTTTAATTGTATTTATTTTTAAATTAGTGCTCCTGTAGCAGCTATTGAACTGCTATTTAAAAAACTTCAAAATTTTGAATGTTAAATTCTCTGATGGGGATTCATTAGAATAGTGCATTGGTCTTTCAATGTTCATATTAAGCCTGTGGATGTTACTGTAGCTAGTGAATAACATTTGTACAAACACAATGGCATGAAAACTTGATTTCTTAATTTTTAGGAGCTGTAGTTATGAAGGTGACGGCTACAGATAAAGATGACCCCACAATGGACAATGGTATAATTGGGTATTCCATCCTAAACCAAGAACCCCAAGAACCCCACTCTCCCATGTTTTCCATTAACAAGTCTGGAACCATTAGTGTGGTTGCAACTGGGCTGGATAGAGAGGTGAGTTCTAACTAACTGTACATATGTTGCTGTTTTTACCCTAGGGGGAAAAAGTAAATTGTCTGCAACATGTAACTATGCCCTGACTCATGTCTCATTTCTGTTTTGGTGTTGCAAAGGCCAATAATGCTGGAGGGGGAGGGGTTGGTGATGGTAAACAAAAAATAAAATAAAAATCCACCTCCCATATTTATTTTTTTGTAAATTTTAGTATCGATACAGGATTAATACATTTAATAATCCTGAAATGATAGTTTGAAGGAAAGCAAGGCGAAGCAGTTTGCAAACATTGCATATGCTTGTTTGTTCCTGTATAAAGTCTTGGCCATATTGCTCGGTTTCTGCTCATTTTAGCAATGACTAAGTGAGTATGGAATTACAACTTAGAGTTAAGAGATAATGTGTAAAACTGTATTCATCTTTTCTTTATATAAATGTAGTAGAGTTTGGTGGTAAGACTTAAACTTAAGATTTATAAAAACGACTTGAAATAGCAATCAATGCATTCCTCTTTATTGTCTTTTCAGAAAGTACCTGAATATAAATTGATCATCCAGGCTGCAGATTTGGAGGGTCGTGGTCTCTCAACCACTGCCACAGCTGTCATTACTGTAACAGATCAGAATGACCATGCTCCACAGTTTAAAACTGCACAGGTAAATTCATATTTTGTTTTAAATATCATGCTTTTGATCAAATTACTTGGTGTAACCTTGTGCTTTTATAAAACCTAAAGTTGCTGTAAATGTTATACTAAGAACTTAATTGAGGAAACTAATGGCTGATGTAATACCATTTTTAAATTAACACTGTGGAAAATGCATCCTTGTATTCTGGGTGTAACTGACTCATGAGTGGCAATGGGTTAATGCATGGTCCTGTACCACTGAAGATACATGCGGGGTTCATACTATTTCATACTGAAGTAAATGGTAGTATATGAAATTGAAAATATGTAACTCAAGTCTGCTATATGAGAGAAATATGTTCATGTTTTTTTTTTTCTCCCTTTTTATTGCTATAGTAAATAAAAGCTCAAGGTTTCTTGAAATATTCTTTTGCAGGAAACTGTTACAGTACCAGAAAACGAAGTGGGTATATTGGTGACGAGATTAGCTGTGACCGATCTGGATGTGCCCCATACACCAGCCTGGAATGCCAAATATACAATTGTTAAAGGAAACGATGGAAATGTCTTCAATATCAGCACGGAACAAGGCAGCAACGATGGAATTCTCAAAACAGCCAAGGTAGGGGACAAAAAATCCCATGCTGAAGCTGCTGAGCTACTCTTAAACAGATTCTTATGTCACAGTTGTGTGCTTGTGTAGTTTGTTTTTAAATATAACCAAGTTGTCTGCTTGTCCTGTTGTAAGATAGGTATTTATCCACAGTAACTCTGTTTTGCTGTTGGCTTCTAGCAATCAAATATTTACATGAAGTAATTGAATTTGAATAGTTCCATTACTTAAATATGAGTTTTGTAAGTGTATGGATTGTATTTAAAATGTCTTATTCTCCCTTCAGGGCCTTGATTATGAGACAAGAAGGCAATACACCTTGTTTGTGACGGTTGAAAATGAAGAGCCATTTACCAGTACTCTACCAACAGCCACAGCTACCATTACAGTTAATGTAGAAGACGTCAATGAGGCTCCCATTTTTAATCCAGTGGTGAAGAGAGTTGTAGTTGAAGAGAACATGCCTATTGGAAATACTGTAACAGTATACACTGCAACAGATCCAGACAAAGAGATGAAGCAGACTGTAACGTAAGTGTGTGGTTACACCTCCACCAAAGGGCAAGACTGTATATCATTAATTGCATATGCACAGTAGTACAGATGATCTAAACACTAGCTCAACAAATGTATGCAAAGAAGTACTGTTTTGTATACAAAATTGTGCCATTAGCATCCCATTAACCCACTTGATACATGAACCATGGAATCTGAAACTTTTTAATAAAATGGAAACTCTGGGCAGAATCTAATGGCACACTTCACTTTGTCCTGTGACCCAACATGGCAACCATATTGGGGTTCATGTGACCTTTTTGGTTTCTGGATGACAAAGGCCTAATGCTTTCATATCAACTACATAGACCAGCGGTGCACAGCTCGGTCCTGGGGGGCTGGTGTCCCTGCAGGTTTTTATTCCAGCTGCACCCTAAAGTACTTCATTGGACCTTTATTAGAAGTTTAATTGGTCCAATTAACTAATTTAGGGTATGATTGGAACAACAACCAGAAGGAACACCAGTCCTCCATGACCTGAGTTATGCACCACTGACACAGTGTGCTTTGTAGTTGGTGGTATTTGATTTTCTACATGTTCAATTGCAGGTGTGTCAATGAACATTGACTGTTTTCAGTGCTACATTCTTTTAGCATCTCGCCATATTGTTAACAGATCACTCAGTTTCGCAAACCCATATTACTTCATGTTTACAAACCATTTGATCTGATGTGACGTGCCCTATAGATAGTTCTGTCCCTTGTGTGGAAAAAAAACAAAATGTCATAATGAACACAAACAACTTCCATTCAAACTAATACTAAGTTGAACATGTTGCCTTTTTCCCATTCAGATATCGTATGGGGAATGATCCTGCAGGATGGCTGGAAATCAATAATAATGGAGTGATCAAAGCTAAGCAGCTGATGGATAGAGAGTCTCCATTTGTTAAAAATAATACATATACTGCAATGTTTCTGGCATTGGACAATGGTAAGACTTAATATATAAACAGATTATTTTCCATATCTGCCCACGAATGGAAACTGTGAAACCAATTTTTTTCTTTTCCTCCTTCCCATAGCTAGCCCACCAGCCACAGGTACGGGAACTCTTGTAGTAGAATTGACAGATGTGAACGACAATGGTCCCGAAGTAGTTGAAAGAGAAGTAAGATTTTGTAACAAGGGAACAATACCCCAAATACTGAATGTTGTAGACAGAGACACTTCGGTCTATGCTGGTCCTTTTAAGGTACAAGTCCTGCGGGACGAGGAGAAAAACTGGACTGCCACCATGAATGATAAAGGCAAGTATCGTTTTCTTGTTTGTATGTATTTTAATTGGTTTACTTCACTCCAATTAGGAAATATTTGTAGGTTCATGGATTGGATCTATTCGCACACATTTTACATGAATAATTGACGTAGTGAAGTTTTGAAGTGTCGTTATAGTGAACTGTTTTTTCTTTCTTTACTGTAGGAGAACACATTATTGTCACAATGGCCAAGGAGCTAAAGCAAAATGATTATCTTATTATATTGAGAGTGTTTGACACTGACAACAAATACCAAGATAGTAGCATTAAGGCTATGGTGTGTGATTGCAAAGGGGATGAGTTCTCCTGCCAAGATAAAATAAGTGACGCTGGCTTTGGCTTGCCTGCAATTCTGGGGATTTTGGGAGCCATACTTGCACTGCTGAGTAAGTACTTGATTTTTAATACTGCTTTTGTGTCTTAATATTACTGTACACAGTGCTCTGTATACACACACCTATTTTTATATGTGAGGATGTGTGGAATGCATCAGTTGTGTGTAGTTCTTATTTTTATATAAAGGTAAGCTGAAAGGTGCATCAATCAAACGTAAATTAATTGCAGATTATAACAATTACATAGGACATGCTTAACATTTTTTTTTAAACCTTTTTTTTTATACACTAGCTTTGTAGCAGTTGTTTTATGTAATGCATATTACTGACCTATCATCTAGACTCTGGTCTTTTTTGGGGGATAATGGAAGACTAATAGTAATGTACTTTTAGTGCTGGTAGTACAAGTTTGCTGTGGATATTCCTATTTATCTACACTTCAATAATAAAACTGTTTTACTCTGAACTTGAATTTCATACTTCTCCAGGCTTTCATATATACCTTGGTCTTTAGTCTAGGCTATAATAAGATGTCTGGTCACAAGATGGGATGTTGCATTCTCTTTTTCATTTACTAATACAACCCCATAATACCACTTCACAAATGTTAGATGTTATATTGGTAATTATCACAATTTGTGATGCATATTTAATATCAAATAAATCAAAGTATTACATTTTACATTCCTGTAAGTTCATCTGCTTTTTCTTGTGCTAAGGTAGTTGGTAGCTTTCTTTTGTTGCTGCTTGTTTATCAAGTATACATAGGTAGTATAAATAACTGATGCTAGGATGGCAAAAACATTGCGTGTTTTAGAAGCTTAGGGTGGAATTCAGGGGAGGAATTATTGAATGATTTCTCTCCCATTTTAGATCACTTCCTCATAAGCAATTTTATTAATCTCAGGCAAACTCGCCATGGCGTTGCTGTAGTAATCCTGCCCTCCACCTCCCCAACTTCCACCTTAATGCAGGTAGTCCACCCTACTGACCTGGCATCATCAGATCAGTTCCTCTTTCAGAGGGCAGTGGCTTTTCCCCTTAACAGACAGGACCAGCAGCCAAATAACCCATAATTGCCACTCTTCATACCCATACAAGCAGTCATGATCCCAACGTTTGAGTCCGTGTGTGTGTGTATTGCAAACTGTTCATTACTGGATAAATGCCTGGAATGCATCGGTGCGTGTTTTTACAACGATGAACGGCAGTACATGCACTAGCCTATGCTTAGTTTTGTATTGGTGCAGCTGTGCCTGTCACCCAGATTCTTCAAGTGCTTCCTTTCTTTACCCACAGTCCTCTTGCTGGTACTGTTGCTCCTGCTCAGAAGAAGGAAGACCATTAAAAAGGAGCCTCTGCTTCCAGAGGATGACATCCGTGACAATGTCTTCTATTATGATGAAGAGGGGGGTGGAGAGGAAGATCAGGTTAGTGCTGCAACTCTTGGCCATAACTCTAGATGCAAAGGTTAGAATCCATTATGGGTCACAAATAATTCAGCCTTTTAATTGGCTTCGGTAAATGCTAGTCCACATCATGCCACCACTGCATAAGTGTGAACCTTGGCAAGTGGAAGCCAAGGATTGTCAGTCCTGGACAGTCTTCAAGTTTAACTTCAGCCTCGATCACCCTTTCATATGAAGGAATGAATGCATTTATTACAGTTGTATTAAATCCAATTATCTTGTATCTTATCAGGAATATGACTTGAGCCAGCTACACAGAGGTCTGGATGCCCGACCTGATGTCTTCCGGAATGATGAGCTGCCAACTGGTAATGCTGTGCCACAGTTCCCATACCGTCCCCGGCCAGCTAACCCAGAGGACATTGGCAACTTCATCGATGATGTAAGGCCTTTTGAGTGTATGCAATCTTGGGAAGGAGGGGTTGTTTAATTGCTAAAACCTTTTTTTAATCCCTCATTTCTCATTGTTACTATGTAGCATTTTTATATAATCAAATGTCATGTGTTTTAAAAAAAAAAAAAAAAAAAAGCAGGAAATCAAATCTTTTGACATCCAAACTATGTTTTGAACTCCTATTCTGGCCTTGTGTTATATTTGTTTCTGTTTTAACCCACACAGAACCTGAAGGCTGCTGACAATGACCCCACTGCTCCTCCCTATGACTCTCTGCTGGTGTTTGATTATGAAGGTGGCGGCTCAGAGGCTGGTTCTGTCAGTTCACTGAACTCCTCCAGCTCTGGGGATGATCAGGATTACGACTGCCTCAATGAGTGGGGCCCCCGCTTCAAGAAACTTGCTGATATGTACGGTGGAGGAGAAGACTGAGACCTTGGTACCAACTGACAGCAGTTTTAAAACTGAATACGTGTAAGTTTGTCTGAAGCCTTCTGTTATGCATACAACGCCCACACTGATGAGATATTGGTATAGAATAAGTGAGTCTCGAAGAACAGCTTAAATACTTTGTATGCTTATGAAGTTCTCCAACAGTACTTTGTTGTTTTTGAATCCCATGATTTAAGTGTCTTTGCAGGTGAACTTTGAGCTTGTAGCACTGCATTGACAACTGTAGATGGTCTTTTGTATATGAAAAACTAAGATTTAACCAAGATTTAAGCTCTTGCTAGTCAATATTAGGGAGTTACTGCATTGCTATGGCCTTTTTTTTTTTTTTTTTAATGTATACATAACTTTTACTGCAAGCCAAAAATGTGTATAACAGGTGTTCTCAGGAACTTATTGCTATATGCAAATACTGAAATATACATTTTATTAAACTGCACAATTTAATAATTACTACTTGGAAAAGTAAACTTGCCGGATGTGAAATTGAAATTTGTCTCACCTGCCAATGCTTTTATTTTTGAAGGTGTTCCAAGCTAAAGTCTCTTGTTTTGATCGTGAAATGTATATCCTTCTTTGTTCATTATCACACCATAACCCTGAATGGCTAACCTACTGCGAAGATGGGCTTGGTGATGAAAATATTGTTAGGGTTAAGTGGGTAGTTTTTTATTTTATTATAAATGCTTAAAGCTCATTTATCAGTCTTGTCACCATTGTGCCATGAAAAGTACTTTCCAGTGTCAAAAGATTTGTGCAGCCTATGGCGGGGGGGGGGTGGGGTGGGCAAATGCAAACCAGTTAATTTTCTTTTTCGAACATTTTTCTATATATAGATATTTTGTTTTTAAATATGCCAGATTTACATATTTTATCAAATGTTGAGGCCAGATTTGGGAATAAAATGTTTGTCAATTGTCCAACTAAGTTGTAGTTTTATTTTTGTTTTTAAATAAACCCAAAGTGTTTCCTGTAATGTTCTGTGTTTGTTCATTTTGTGTTCTCGTTTGGGATATCTAAAATGAGTGGATGTAACACAAGGTGTCTTGTCTACTGATTTTTCTTTAGTCCTGGACAATTAGAAGGGTTTGCTGTGCCCTCTAGTGGAGACATGAACCATTACTCTCCACAAACATTGAAAATTCACTCCATTCTATGGCAATAACATAAGCTGATGCTTTTATATTGTAAAACCAGATGGAAGGCAGCAGTTTCAATTTTTAGTAAACATGAAGGATGTGAAAATTGATGTATACTTTAAGTACTGATATCAAATGTGTGTCACAATGACTGCAGTAGCTACTTCAGTATTTTTTTTCATGGTATTAATTGCTATATATCCCCTCTGCAGGCCAATAAATGTGCTTTTACTTTATAAAATTACTGTTTGGTTTACTTAATTTTCTTAAAGTGCATGTTTTCAATATGTGACTTTATAATCCTTGTTTTTCATATTGAATGCTGCAGTGGTGCCCTAGTCATTGTTTGAACAGGACCGCTTTGAAAACAATGCCCTTTTCAAAAAAGAAACTAACAAATGCAGCTCAAGCTCATTTCACCAACATTTATAAACCACCATTTATCATTGGATCTGACGTGCATCTCCTTTGATGATCGGTCTGCTGTCAGCACTGATTTCCATGATCTTGGCTTTCTAAATTATAGCATAAGGTGGCCCTGGTATATGCAGACTGTAGTTTCTTTAATGAAGCTGGTCTGATGCAAGTTTTATTTTATTTTTGTAACTAATGTAGAAGGTCAGTAGAAAATAAAAAGGTGTTGCCTGGAGGTTTTGTTTTTGTGACAGGTGGGGGGGGGGGGGGGATAAGCTGATATAATTTGGTGGAACATAACCTGAAGTGCATCTGCACTGAAACACTTTCTCTCTTGTATATAATGCTATAAGAAAAAAGGGTTAATCTAGTATTCATTATCTATTATCCAACATGTCATACAGATAGGTTTACTAAATACCTTGGTATATCTGAATAGGTAATTATCCATCCAAAGAAACGCATATATTTTAGTGTTATAAGTGCAGTGGTACTCCAAAAAGTATCAGTTTTCTTAAAATGTTAAATGACAAGGGGTGGAACATTTATACGTATTGCACAGAAAACACAAGTACCTTTGTCACTGGAATTGCCTTTTTGTATTTCTCTGACTATTTAATGGTGTTTTCAAACATTCTGAGTGGTTCTGGGTAATTCTGCCTTTACCTGGGTTTGCACTGCTTGGAGCTTGTCTGGAGAACCATGCTGGGACTGAACAACTTTCCTCCATTCCAATCATGTGACAATGTGACCTTTCAACTTTTCAACTCTACTACTTTCTATTTAAATATATGCAAAGTAGGTAGGGCTGGCAGAGTTGAATAGTCACATTGTTGTAACCAAACATTGCTTTGGCTAACTTTTTTTTTTTTTTTTTTACAAACAGTGTCAACTGAAGAAACATTCAAGTTTGTTTGTACAAACTTGAAGTTTGTCAGTACCCTCTTCCCCCCCCCAAAAAAAAAAAAATCTTTTTTTTTTTTTTTTTTTTTAAATAATGCACAACAAGGGCAGGATATTTGCTCTTCATCCCTTTCCCAGTGATTGCAGCCAAGACTGGAATCATTGCAAATCACAATTTAAAGTAACTTTATAAACAAAGTGCAATCTGTGCAAAGTTTGGGAACTTCATATGCAACAATTCTATGAGGGTGTTTTTAAACTCAGTTTTGCTCATGCAGAAAAGGGATATTGCCCAGCATTGTGAGGAAATCCTCTTTTTAATGCTTTCAGGTTTTGTATTCAGATGGTAATGCAGACAGTCAGGGCTCCTTGTTTTGGTAACCCCAACCCCTGCTTCACAGCTGAGGAGGATGAACTTGGTCCTTTGAGCAAGGTCTTCTCAAAGGATACGTTCTTCTCCCATGTGGGGATGAACGGGAAAGCTGTTTGCTTTCAAAGCTTTAAATAGAAGACATAGGGAGAGAAACTGAGGTTTGAAAAAAAAAAAAAAAAAAAGTACTCTGCCGTTTTGTTCAGGGCACTCAGTTATCTAAGCCAGTTTTAATTAGATTTTTTTTTTTTTTTTTTTTTTTTCCATGATAATGCCAAAAAACTGGCCCTTATAATTTGATATACTAATGTATAGCAAAATGGTGTTATGTATTAAAATTTCTTTTTTTCAAATGGAAGTGAGCCATTATTTCAATGATTCACCCACTGTATAAGTAACATTAGCAGTTTTGGTGTGTTCTGTTCTTAACTACAGGTTCTAATGGTTGTCTGATGGTTTTCTATCTAACATACATATATTACTTTTGTGAACCTGGATTTTTTTTTTCTTTTCTTTTTAAAAACAACCTTGTGTGATTCCTGGGCAATACTAGCAGTAAAACAAAAACTGTTTTAAAGAACAGTTTTTCTCCACTGAGCCATAAAAAAGACCTTATAACCATTTACTGCTGCAAGCACTAACTGGAGGCAAGCAAGCAGTTTCAAATACGAAGACTTTTGCGCATGTAAACAAACTGGACTGTCAAACTTTCTGTACATGGAAAATTAAGAAAAAAAAAAAAAAAAGACGCCAAGGAATAATTGTATAGTGTAGGTTTAACATTTTACTGAATTTCTAAAAAAATATATTATTTTGACTATTTAATAGAAAATACTTTCCGATATATTTAGTCAGTTGGTCATAGACACTATGGTACTGTACGCTTGTGTGTATAAATGGCGCATGTCTACCAGTTGACACAAACATTCCCCACTGTGTAACTACTTCAATAACTTGGGATGCACCTGTTTTGTTGGGGTATGCCGATGGTAGAACTAAGGACTCCTCCCCTTGCACTTGTCCTTCGATTGCAATTGGTCCAGCCGGGGGTCTTATGCTAATGAGCTGTGACCCTCTGCACCTGACTCTACTGAAGAAGAATGCGAGGCAGAGAGGCTCAGAGTTCATATACTTATTCATGTCCACATCCTCGGTCCAGCTACATTCTTGCGTTGCGTCAGGAGAAGCAGCAGGAATCATAAAAGTAAAACAACTAATACAATGCCAAGATCTTTCCTGGTGAAGAAACACACGAGTTATAGGAAGCCAGACTATGGGCGACTGGAATCACAGGAAAAAGGTAAGCGATTCGTTATATATATATATATATATATATATATATATATATATATATATATATATATATATATAATATACGCACGCTTAATAACATGTATAATATATGATCGCTGTTGAACTAGTTGCGTATTCAAATAACAATGTATTGTTGTTTCACTCATTCACTATCGTTTAAACATAAAGTTTCAGTTCAGTGGTTAACATAATTTGTGTTCTTGCAAACAGGAGATAATACTTTCCTTGCAAACGATTTTTGTTTTATTTATTTCGATTTATTTATTTATTTATTTTATTTTTTTGAATTAAGGTTTAAGTACTTGTTGAAAAAAAAAAAAAAAATTGAATGAAAGTTTCTGCCTCGGATCTCGTATAAACTTGCGGGAGTTTAGCAGGTGCAAATTCTCTCTGACAAAAGAGCGGCTTATTGTTACTCTGTCCTTTTTGTTTTGTTGGGTCTTGTAAGAGGGTTGAAGAGGCCAATCTAGTGCTTTTCGAGCATCTTTTTGGTCGTATAATTCTGGGTGAAATGCGATTTTGACTGTCAGAGACGCGGTAGGCGCATTGGGAAAAATTAGAACAACAACAAAAAAAATGTTTTTCGTGGTTAAAGCATTTTTCTTCTACTGCGAGGGACTAGCATTGTTAATTATCGCTAATTACCATAACAGTTCAAGTGCAATTGAAGGGACTCGGTGTAACTGATTTGTCTTGTGTTATAGTGGACCACCGGCTATTTTTAAAAAGGGGTCTTTGTGAATAACAGTCTGCTATTTAGAAGGCCTAAGAGCTCTTCAACCTGCTATACAGCACAATACAATCTATTAGCCCAGCTGCAGTTCACGAGAGACTAAAAACATTCATTCATCCGGTTATTTTAATCCCTGTTGGTCGAATATCCTGGGTACAAAAATGCCTATGGTTATGGCATATATATATATACTGTTTTTTGCCCTTCAATCTAAGATTTTTGAGTCAGTAATGTCTTTGAAAGTGTCTCTATTAAATAACTTGTTCCTACATTTATTTATTATTTAAAATTACTTACGGGACCACAAGCAAGAACCTTTGTTTTTGTTTAACAAGTCAATTCAACTTTCCATTCCTATATATATGTGTGTGTGTGTGTGTGTGCAAAGTGTAAGTCATTTTTTTTTTTTTTTTTTTTTTCTCTCTCTAAACTAAAAGTGTATGCTTGCTGTTTCAGAAGAAGCTGCATCATCTCCATACCCTTTTGAAGGCTCGATGATCGCTCACATTTCCCAACCTGAGTTCCCAACACCGGCCACCTGTGCTGAGGCCCTGGAAGGGTGGGCCAGTATATCTCTTGTCACCTCAGCTACCCCAGCCACAGGGTCAGGGGGAGGTGGTGTCATCAAAAGCATGCCAGTCAACACACGGCCACAGCACACAGACTCTTCCAGGGCCAATTTGGCAGATGAGCCACTACTCACCTTTCAAACAACCACCTCTTCTCTCAGAGACTCCCTGAACAGCCTGACCTCCTTAGACCTCTCCAGGAGCAGGATTGGTGCCATAGCCTTTGAGGAGACAGGCTGCCTCCCAGCCCCTTTCCTCCTGGGGCCGGAGAGCAGGGCGCTGCTGCCCTGCGTTCAGGAGAAATTTGAGTGTTTCGACTGTCACAAAGCCTACTACACCTTCTCAGGGCTGGCCAAGCACAGGCAGCTGCAGTGCGAGTGGCAGTGCCGCAAGAATTTCAATTGCAAGTACTGCCACAAGGAATATGTGAGCCTGGGGGCACTGAAGATGCACATCCGCACCCACACGCTGCCCTGCATCTGCAAGCTCTGTGGCAAGGCCTTCTCCCGGCCCTGGCTGCTGCAGGGGCACATCCGCACACACACAGGTAGGGAGCCAGGCTCTGGTCTGCTTTACTGTAAAACCCCTTTCCCCTGTCTGAGCCCCACCCTTCAGCTGTCGGAACGCTTTCAAAGTACAAAGTATAGCTTAGACACCTCCCTAACTCTTTCAGCACGTATGCAGGTCGACGAAACTTCAGTACCCAATGTTAGGTTACAACAGCAAACCACCCGGATGAACACAATGGATGCTGAGGTATTAGAAAACAAGTTAAATGTGTTTTGTTGTATGAACAGATTAAATATGTTTAAAAAAATCAACATAAGAGACCATCTCAACAGGCAGTACAAACAAAGATGAACTGAGCAGTGTGAATGCTAACTGTATGTATATGGTTGAAAATAATACGCATAGTTAAAAAAACTAACCACATATTTTCAAACCATCATGACAATGTTTTTGAAATATCATCAGAAAAATAAATGAACACATTAATAAATATATTTAATGATGGTTATTTTTTTCTTTGTTTGCAGGAGAAAAGCCCTTCTGCTGCCCACACTGCAGCCGGGCTTTCGCAGACCGCTCGAACCTGCGGGCACACCTCCAGACACACTCCGATGTGAAGAAATACCACTGCAAGAGCTGTGCCAAGACCTTCTCCAGGATGTCACTGCTGTCCAAACACGAGGAGGCCGGGTGTCCTCCCCTCTCTCCTGATACCCTGCCAGGACTCCCAGGAAGCACCTGAACAAAAGCACTGGTGCAAACATATAACCAGGGTGCAAGCAAACCAGTTTCCATTTTATATACTGGGATTCAGTAGTTTTTTTTTTTTTAAATTACGTTTGTTAAAACGTTACTCTAAGTTGTGGTATAATTGGCCAGGTATGTGAGTGTGGAGTCTATCACAAAATATGATTACTTTGGAATTCAACAGGAAATAATCTTCAACTACATTACCTGCTTTTGAATTTCTGAAACCTTTTGCAAAATGTTACCTTTTTGTTTTTTGTTTTTTTATCTTTTTTTCAGCGATTATCAGGCAAACAAGGTGGAGACCCTGGTAACGATTTCCTTTTAAAGGAATGGTACAAACTGATTTCACAGCACGATGACAGTTGTGGGGCCTGTGGTCTATGTTCTGACTGTCAGTATTACTTAAAACAAACAAAAAAAAAATACAAGCACGGGTGCTCGAAGGAACGTTTTTTGAATAACGCTATTCAATATTATTTGTTTTGATATTTTTGTTATAGCAGGGAAGTATAAAGAGATAGTATTACAGTCCATCCACATGTTAAACAGTGCAATGAATTTGTTTACAACAAGTGACACTGGACATCTTCCTTTTTGTGTTGTGCTGTAGCCAGATGTAATTTTGTTGAACAGTTTTGCACGACTGACAAGCGAATGTACAAACAAACTTGAATGTTTCTTCAGTTGACACTGTTTGTAAAAAAAAAAAAAAAAGTTAGCCAAAGCAATGTTTGGTTACAACAATGTGACTATTCAACTCTGCCAGCCCTACCTACTTTGCATATATTTAAATAGAAAGTAGTAGAGTTGAAAAGTTGAAAGGTCACATTGTCACATGATTGGAATGGAGGAAAGTCGTTCAGTCCCAGCATGGTTCTCCAGACAAGCTCCAAGCAGTGCAAACCCAGGTAAAGGCAGAATTACCCAGAACCACTCAGAATGTTTGAAAACACCATTAAATAGTCAGAGAAATACAAAAAGGCAATTCCAGTGACAAAGGTACTTGTGTTTTCTGTGCAATACGTTTAACAGACTTTGATTTCTAACCATGTGGCCAAACCCCACTGCATTTGCTGAACACCCCGCCACAGAACTTCGATGAGGTGTGCAAGCGCTTCAAACTGGTGCAGTCGGTTGCTTAAAGCTGTATTGAAAAGCAAACAAAGGATTTGGTGGTTATTTAGAATAGAGTTCTTGTCATTCTGTTTGTGAAACGGTTTCATCTATAATTTATCAGACACAATTCCAATGGACAGGTTATGGATAGTCCTTTTTGAAGTTTTCTGAACGCTGGGCGCAGTGCATTCTGAGGACAAACGCAAGTTGTTGACCGTGTCAAAGGTCATCGCACCGTGAAGCCCAGTTGGCCCGAAGGACTGTAGTCTCCCGACCCATAAGCATATGACAAGAAAACAATTTAGAAAAAAGTGCCACTTCTTGGCAGTTCAATCTTTTTTCATTATTTTGTTTTTTGGGTTTACTATTCCGATACATTTGTATTGAACTAACATGCACTCTGCTTTGCTGTTGACATAGCCTGTGTATGTTAGGACAGAGTTGTAGTTTTATTTTAAATGCCTGTGCTGCTGTGTGAAGGGTGCCATAGATTCTGCGAAGTTGATACTTGCCATCATCTCCTGTACAGCTGAAGTCATTATAATATTTACGGAGCATTTGTGAGTTCCCCTTGTACTTGTTTTGTAATATACTGCAGTATGTAAGAAATAAATGTTTATTTTGATACTTCCCCATTGATATGTGGTTGGCTTTCCTGGATCCTTTTTCAAATTTTCTATTTTAATAATATAAACTGTGGCAGATCTTAATACAGTGCTACCACCATAAATGTGTTCTATCACCAACCTCCTTCCTTCATATTTTTATTGTATTATGTAACCCTGGTAGAAAATAGCAGCTTAATTAATATAATAATTAAGGGCATCATTATTAAGTTTGTTTTAGTATCTGTAATAACACACACCAGTTCCATGTGCTGTACAACTTATAAAAAAAATACTTGAAAATGAAATGCTTACCATGTAGCTGCATCTAAATTTACAACTGTATATGCAGTTCTATAACAGACAATGATATTGAGCTAATTAATATGTCTACAAAGAACAGCTGCAGTAAATGGGCAGGATAATTTTACGAGTCTAAATAAAACCCCAATGTTTCCCATTTGTAATGGTGCATGGAAAATTCTTATTAAATATATCTGCTTATTGGCAGGTGAAGGTTGGCCAGCTGCATTGAGTAGGGGCTGGGTGCCAGGCCTCTGACTGACAAGGGGAGTTTAGAGGGTAGTTTCCAGTCACTCGACAGAAGTGTATAGCAGCAGCTGAGATCAAGTGTTTGTCTCAACTGATGAGTTAACACTAGAGACATCAGCCAACATGTATCCCTATCTGACTTTGGGGCATGTTTTCAAATGGTTTGCTCCAGTTTTAACTTCTATTTTTTTTTTTTTTTTTTTTTTTTTTTTAAAGAACAACAACAACAACAACAACTAAGGGCTTGTTTTTTTTTTTTTTTTTTTTTTAAGGAGTAGGATATACAATATGATCCATTAGGTTTGCATCTCTTAGAAAAGTCAAGCGCCTTAAATAAAATAATTCACAGTCTGTTAAGAAGTTGATTGCGTATCATTTGTAAAAATAACATGGGTTTTCTCCTTTCATAAAAATAGGAGTTAGGATGGACTAAATGCTTGGACTAAAATATGTCAACTGACAAATACTAACTTAGAAATGGAGTTTGGTTCTGGATTAGAGGATAGTCATTTCAACATAACAGACTAAAGGGTTTATTTGATCAGCTTCTGCACTGACGGCTGTAATTTTATAAGCATTTCACAGCACCGGAGAATCTCATTGGATTGCATTACCTGCCTAGTTTAAGGGTAATCCCAGAGGAACCACAGAGAGATGATTGATTCCCCAGTGCTGTGGAATGCTTTAATACAATCCAGCTATGAGCTATCCCTGTGGGGTAAAGGCTGATCAAGCTGAGATTTAGTTATTAACGGTGTAGTGTTATTTTCAGGTATGTGATAAAAAGTGGTACACAGCGCACTTGCGCATGCCTAAACAACTTCCACTAAGAAAGCAGGGAAGCGCCCATTCAAATCTGGTACGGTATGCTGGTTTCTCTCGTCTTAATTGAATTTATACTATTTTTCCACCATTAAGAAAATAGTATGCAAATATTTATCATATGCAATACATTGGGTCTTGCACATCTTTTTACTTCTGCAACTATGCAGTGGACTCATTTAGTCTTGTTTGTCATTAACTGTTTTTCTTTTTAGAGAAACTGATTGTCTGTTTACAAGTGCAAAAAGATGATGTATAATTAAAGGTAAATGTACTTCTGTTTGATAATACGAAAACACCCATCAAATCGCAATTGATTGCACAAGTACCGAAATCTGACAGTGTACCACTTTCTGACTTTACACAGGTCAAGTTATGATATGCATACCATTTTCTGATGAAGTACCACTTTCTAACAGTACACGGGTACCAAGACAGTCCAGAGGGTCTTAGTGCCAAGAACAGCAGTGTATCGCACTGGGATATTTAGACAGTGCAAATCATTCTTCAACAGGTTAATAAACTAGCACATTGCCTCTGGAGGCTTTGGTTCAAATCTGTCTCAAGTCACAAGTGAAATGCGTTGTTTCAAATACACACTGTTTTCAGGTGAGAGGTCCAGGACTGTATAATCACATAAAGGTTGCCTAGGTATACTGGCAGAGATTTACTGATAAGCCTCCAAACAGTTTATCACATTACCCCACTCACCTTTGCTCGGTATGTGCAACCTGTCAAAGTGAGTGTTAAAGGGAGACGACAAACTTTTTAAAATCACTGTCTCCAATTCTCCTGGGCTCTCTCTCCATGACGTTGCAGCACCTGGCGTGTCAACTGTAACAATAGCTGTTGTGACTCCACAAAAACACAGCTCCTCCATAAATACCCTGTAGCCAGGGGCAGGGAGGCATGCAACTGATCTGTTTACAGCAACAGTAATGCCAAAAATAGCTCCTGTGTTACTATTTTTGCCCGCCACACAAGTTCCTGCTGGCCAGCTCGGTTATGGTTATGAATAATAAAGTGCTGGCAGAGGGCAGTGGAACCGCGGAAGTTTCCGATACTCTGGGAGTGCAGTTCAGAAATGGATCTGATTCCATAGAGACCACCTGTGTGTGTTTATATGGGGGAGGTTGAGATCAGTATTAGCAAATTGACTGTACAGCTGTTCCGAATATAATTTAGGCTTTGCTAGCCGTGATACTTCTTGTGAAATTGTATTAGGATAGATACTCACATGGGGAGCGGATATATATATATATATATATATATATATATATATATATATATATATATATATATATATATGTGTGTGTGTGTGCTACTCCTCCATTACGTATCGGTACAGCAATGCAATACAAGCTGCTGTTTTTAGCCCCTGAGAAGACGGTGTGTATCTATTTTTACCCCGCTGATGTAGGTTAGCTCGTCTGATGGGATATTTTTATGAACGGCCTCCGCACTGACTCAGATTTGCTGAATATTTTCCACAGTGTGTTTGTTGTATAAAAATACTGGGCTCCTGGTGCTGGCTGACACATGGTGTATGAGTGCTATGCGTGCACTTGTTATCCAAACCCCATCGCTATGCGAGTGTGAAGAAGTCTGGATATGTCTGTCCACTTGTGGAAAAAAAGAGGTGCAGCCTTTTTACAGGTGTGGGCTCTTAACATTTAAAAGGCATTTCAAACCAATGAGTTACCTCGCTACACCGCACTCCATTGCTCAATGTAACGCTGTGCTTGTTTTCTACTAACGTGGATCTCTTGGCTTGCCTGCCTCTCGTCTGAGATTGTTTGCTTTCAGGGTCTTCACACAAAGCACACACAATTAAAGGCTAGGTGGTGCAATGAGTTACTTAACTAGCCTTTCAAGAGGCTATGCCATGCAGTTGGTAATATCTTTTTATATTGCACCTATCATAGTGGACCACCCACTTTACAGAGGTAGGCTGTGATTATATGCAGAGTCCCATAGAATAGAACATTGATTTAACAAGGAGGTTAAGTGACTTTCTCAGGGTCACATAGTGAGTCAGTCAGTGGTGGATGCAGTGAGAATGTTTAGACAATGTTTAGAAGCTCGCAATTAGCAGGTTCAGCTCCCCAATTAATGTACCTCTCCTCAGCCACTAGCAAAAACCATAACCCCCCTTCAATGCTGAATATGTTTCAAATGAATATGTCTCCAAAGAAACTTTTACATCATAATAATGATGGCTACTACATCATACATTAGCTGCTGATAGACCAACAATATTGAGGGAAAAAAAAAAAAGGTTTTGATGACAATTTAATTCCAGATAATTAACCAAAGTTTATATAAAATATAATAAATAATGATGGCTACTACATCATACATTAGCTGCTGATAGACCAACAATATTGAGGGAAAAAAAAGGTTTTGATGACAGTTCAGTTCCAGATAATTAACCAAAGTTTATATAAAATATAATTAATAATAATTACATAGATACAATACAAATTGCCAGAAAAAAGGTAAGAACACCTATAAACTGCATGAAAAATACTATTCCACTTCTCTTTGCCCCGTTGAAAAAGATGTGTCATTGGTCATGGCTACTGCAATTTCAGCTCTTAAATTCTTCATGAACTTGATATTTTGACATACAGAGAGGCAGAACAGTATTTGCTCAGTAAAAGGTCAGCGTGGTTGCTCACTCTGTTTTCATTAGTGCTAAAATCAGAAGGGTAAATCCTGATCGAAATGACTGTCCACCACGGCGCCCACTGAAGCTACAAAAGCAGCTCACAGTACCCTAGTGAAGCAACAGGGAATTGAAAACTGTATTATACAGTATGGAAATAAATTAAACTGCGTAGAAGTTGATTCCTTTTATTGGACCAACATAGACATCGAAAATGTAGATTTCAAGTCTACATCGGTCCCACACGTAAATTGTTAGATCTTTTCATTTTAAAAAGAAATACAAAATGGGAACGGAGTTGAATAAATACAGCGCTAGCATGATGCAAAGGGCACAGTTGTGTTCAACACTTCATATACAGAATGGAAAACAATGTTCACAGGTTCGTTCACGTAGTTCTCCAACAGAAACACAGCTCTCGTTTTGCAACTTTGGTCACAGGCGTTCGTTCAGTAGTGAACTTTACACTTACACGCGAAAGAACGTTTCATTATGAAAATGTTCAAAAAAAGTCACAAGCCTACATGGAGTCATTAAAAACGAGGGTCATAATTCAGAATCAGATTTATTATTTTTCTTGCTTTTTGTTTGTTTGTTTGTTTGTTTTCTCAAAGTAAGCCCCCCTACCCTCCTTACCAATAGCAGGATTAGCCAGAGCATTACAAACATTTCACAATGCGCATTATTTATTTATTTCAGCAAATAACCTTATATTCACATGGACCATCAGGAAAGAAACAGGTAATACTTCTGTAAAACTAGTAGCAATTGTCTTAACTTTAGACGCCTCTGTTTTGTACCCTTCATTATAACTCATTCTTCGCCCTCTCTCTCTTGTACTCCTGTTCACACCACTTTCTCAGTATAAGCATAGCAGCGCTTTGTCCACAGCTCATCAATCGTCCCTCAGCCTTGTTTCCCAAGCGTAGAGCTGGAAGGCTGACCTCAAGCTGGGGGTAGGGAGGTCACGCTGAAGTGGAAACACCTTCTCTTCATCCCGAGCTACTCCGTTAGAGAGACGGGACAAAGCTGGGGAGAGCTGCTAATTACAGCAACTGTGTTAAGCAAAGACTATCCCTTCACAAGTGGCTAGCATTGATCCACTGCCTGACCCACCTGGGATTTGCACCTCTGACAATTTAGGTAACGTGGAGGTGATAAAGCAAGTAGTTGATGCCCTACCTACAGTGTATTTGTATTTGTGGTTCTGTATATGTTGAAATATTTATTAAGTAATTAATCAGAACGTATTAATTAATCCGTCATTTTTTCAGAATTTAAAAAGATGATAACGATTATTTTGATCCAAAATAACAGGATTATGGTCCTACTGCAGAGGTGGGTTTAGTTTAAATGATCATATAACAGCGATATTTTTGTTTGAATTGTCATAGCAAACACACGCTATATGTCAACATCGAATGTTATAAAATCATATTTACATATTTATCTAAGTTTTGTATCCATGCAAGCAAAAAGGAAAATACGTATTTAGTAGTATAGCTTTAATAATAATTTTTAAAAAGCATATGCATTACGCCTCCTTAAAGCTTGGTCTAAAAACACATTTCCATTTTCAAAGTTTTATTTTTATTCAATTTAGATGTAGTTATTTAATTTATGTTAAACAGGCATAAATAACAATTGTTTGCATGCCTTATATGTGCACTAAGATTAATTGATGTGTGATTTCTGTTAAAGTATATAAAACATTAAGTTGTGTATTAGTCATTCTTACCACGATCTTATTTATTTTGTTAAATTAGTCTATCATAAATAATGACCAGTTACATTATACACACACACACAAAATCAGGATAAAAGTAATCTCAAATCACAAAATATAGGATTGCAAAATCCGGATCACTGTTACCCAAATTAAAAGTTTTGAAAAACCGGCCCTGGACATAACACTGGCCCAGTGATGTAGTATCAGTGCCCCCCAATCCAGTGCTGTCAGTTGCCTCCTAATTCTATGTACAAAGCAGGGGCTCACTGGCCTGAACTCTGGAACCAGGTCCCAGGGACTCAGAATGCTTTCCCGCTGTTTGGTGTCTCTATGGTACTCCAGTGTTGTCACGCCGAACTCTGAGTCGCTTTCCAAAAGGATGACCTTAAATGGGAGACGTCGCCCTGGCAACGGGTGTTTGTTTCCGGGCCCACAGTCGGTCCCTTGGTGCCCTTTTTTTCTGTAGAGAAAAGAAGCCAGTTCTAGCAGACACTACTGGGAGTCTGTTCAGGCCTGGTAATTAATCTGTGTTCCCCCACTCCTCTCCTGTAACTTTCTTCATCTGCCCAGTCCCCTCCCTTTCCTACTGACATTCTCAATATGCCTTGGCCTTGGGGAGTACTCAGCAACTAGGAACAGCTCGCATATAAAAATCAACACAAGTAGGCCCAATTTAGATATTTGTTGTAAATATATGTATATGCGTAATCATCAAGGGAACATCCCCCTTAATAGAATTTAATTGAGACTTAATTGGAAAATTTAGGACCTACCACTAATTAGAAAGAAGGTCGTCAAGGCGGTGCTAGCACATCTGGGGTTGCAATCAACAAATCAAAGCAGAGTTTGACAAAGACAGCTGAACATAAACTAAAACACACAGAGGCAGCCGTGGACCAAAAAGTGATTCATTTTTACCTGAGCTGAAACTTGTCAGCAGTGGACTGTAAGTACCTGGATTCTGATTTACTATGAAAAGTTGATCTAAAAGCAGAGCAGTTAAGCTGAACTCGATTCTTGTAATTCAATACATTTCACATACTTTTAAAAATGCCCTGCGAGTTAAAGAATTCGTTGCACAGAGCTTTGGAGAACTGCTTCTGCAGTTAAAGATCTTGGACTGTGAACTGCCTTTAATAAGACACATTCAAAGCACTATCGGGCATTTGGTGACTTCGGATGAAGGATTGAGCTCTTTTTGGATTAAAAATTGGAAAAATAAAAAAACTATGACAACCAGAAATCAGAAGTGGATGAATCTGTGTTTATTGGGGAAAAAAAAAACATTTTCTTGTGCTAGAAATACATAATGTATTTTATTAAAATTCAAACAATGTAACAACTTCAACATTTTAATTCAATTATTATTATTATTATGCAAATGTCACAGAAAATGCAGTTTCTCATTGCCACCAATGCCATTATACACTCAATGATTAAGGACTGAGGAAGTGGCTATTGAAAGTAACACAACACAACTACAGTCTCTGCAGGGGAAAGCGGCAACTAGTCGCATTGCTTTCATTCTTAGGTGCTGCAGTGAGAGCTCAGTGCATTCCATGGCATTGGCTATAGTTTAAATGGGAGTGCAAGTTACCAACAGCTTGTTTAAATGCATCAACATGCAACTGTGGATGATGTATTGATGTATTTTTTTAAACTAGCCATATTTTTGTAAGCGGCTTTCTTAGCAAACTGATAAATCTCCTGTAGCCATGTGAAAAAACTACTGCTTCACAACTGTGTTCGATTTATTTGTATGGATCTTCAGTATATAATAATATATATTTTTTTAAAAGAAAAATGGATAAAAACAAGTTTTTTTAAAAACTTGAACTCGCAATGATTATATTCATCCATAATCCCTTTTCTTAGCTACAGGACTCCTCGGAGCCGAACACAATTATGTGATGCACATAGGAAACTACGTGGTTTACATGGGCTTCTGTTGCACACAGGAAACGGGAATGGACACCTTCGTAAAGGATGTGACATCATCCAAAGGCTGTACCCAGGTAAAATCTTTAAAATAAACAAAAGAATGTGGCGGGGAAGTACATCCCTCAAACTGACGCCACTGGAGTCTGATCAAAGTCAGGAAAACAAAAAGTTCAACAACAATGTTTTTTTTTTGTTTGTTTTTTTATACAAATGTTTCCTTCAAAGACTTGGTTATGCCACAAGCCATACATGCATGTACATCTCCACTATATAAATGTTGCACCCCCTAGTGGACAGATATCTTTATGGACAGTGACACAAAAACAGAACTACAGTTTATACAGCACAGGTAATCCAGGCCTCCAAAATAAAAACAAAACCTTAAAAAATGTGCCAAGAAAAGACACCTTGTATAATTGTATGTAAAAAAAAAAAAAAAAAAAAACAAAAAATATTTTGTATATATTAACTTCACTCTTGAAAGATTAAATAAAAAAAAAAACTAGTATGACAAACTATAGACTGTAATAATTCTACATTAGAAAAATCTGACCATTTCAACAGTAACGCAGCAGTTATGCATTACTGTTTAATATCCCTTTCCCTAATGTAGCATGAACACATTTTATTAAAATCCCAATGCTTTGCGATTAGTCTAGAAACACTGTGTGAAAAAATGAAACACAGAAGTGCTAGCATCTCAACAGCTTCCAGCAAAAATAGACTGTCAGGATTTCAGCCTACTGAAGTTAGTAGTGCCTAACACTGTGTTATAGCTGCTACAGCTAAATACTATTCCAAAGACCCTTTTTTGTTCAGAAATACGTTAACATACACATGTTAAAACTATTTAAAGCTATAGTTACTGAACATTTAAACCTGACGTGGGCAATTTCCGATTTACAGTAGGGTGCCATTTTACATGAATTCATTATTATGGTATGTAAAAATGAACTTGACTAGGTAATGTTAACGATCTGAACATTGCCACCCTGCTTCCTCGCGTGCCTGTTTCTATCAGTCTGTTCTGGATTGTGCAAGTTTATTAAATTATGCAACATACAAAATTATTATATGGAAACAAAAAAACTAATTTAGCTTTTTAAATATGCATTTTGTATGCAGCGCTGGACTGAAATGACGCCCAAGTCAGGAATTAATTTATAAATAAATAACACTGGCATAGCTACTACATAAGCCATCCTGCTATAACTTTGATTCGATTGATTGGATGCAGACCCTAGTTTGCTTTATTTATGTGTTTATTATATTTGTCAAATGGCAGGTCTACTATCTCCCCAACCACGTTTATTTGCACTAAACAATTCGTACAAAAAAAAAAAAAAAAAAAAAAAAACTTACCGCATTTATAAAAGAAAGACCTTGAAAACAGCAATCCTTTCAAGCGTTTTGTGAATACCATCAGTAAAACGTTTTTCCCATAAATCACAGGTGGTGTGAGGAATCGTATACCATGTAACACCACTTCCAAGACAATTCTACTGCTATTAGATAGTACAGTTCAAGCTTGTTGAATTGAATTTTTAAAAATAATTCTAATACTTATTTTTTGTTGCTGGTACCTGTACACACCATACGTATATTTTCTGTTGCAGTTTGTAGACATTGAATGCAAATAACGGGCAAGATGTTTCTCCTCCCCTTTTTTTTTTTTTTCAAAGGTCAAGTGTCAAAACATTAATAATTATTTATACTGTATATCACAACAATCAACAGGAAGGAGTTTGGTTTGCCTTCTAATGCCCTCTAGTGTCCCAGCGATGTTATTACATACTAAGCCTCTGCATGGGCTTCAGTGCTCATGAAACTCTCTTTATTGCAGGACACATGGCACCAAACCTCTAGTTGAAAAAAACCTTCAACATGAAACAACAAACATCCCCCTTTTTATTTAATTATTTTTTTCAAATTATTAAAAATCGTGCCACTTTTAAAGAAATGTTTTCAAAAATATATTTCTTATGCTTTATAAAAAACACTGTTGTATCTAAACAAGTTATAGCGATATGAAGAATATATGTATTATTTTTGTAGTCAACTATAAAATATTAGCAGTACAATACTGTAGAAAAGTGCTGGAATTCACGACTGTAAAAAGGGGGAAGTGGAAGCCTTATGCAGGGGGTGAGTTGGGTCTTAACAGTTCCCTGATATTTTCTAGAGGCCGTCAATAGAGCTTCCACACTTGGCAAAATAAATAAACAACACAAATAAACAATTGAAATGCTGCTTTACATGATAATACAAAACAGTGAAAGGGACAGCATGTTTGTTTTGCCTGGTGTTACCCAGTGTGGAATTCAGCAGGAAGTGAGAGAGGGAGGTTCCCAGTGCAAAGGATGATGGTCCTGGATGGATGGAGGCCGGACTGGCGCCTCTAATTCTCAGAGAGTGAGAGTGTGAGGGCTGCCTGCAAAGCTGCCTCCTCATCAATACTGTAATCCTGCAACAGAACAGTGCGCAGGCTAGTGCCAGGCGGGTCACATACTGCATACACAGCACATATCAGCCTTCCCAGTATATACCAGTAATGCCAGGATTAAAATCTAATCCTGCACAGCTGTGTACTAGCAAATTTCAAAACACAGCTTTAGGTGTCATTGGGTGTTTTTTGCACTTCAAAACACAGTTTAAACTTTTTTGTTAGGAATAACATGCACAGGAATGAGCAAAAGTCTTGGTCAGTATTTCCTCATGAATTGCAGAAGCGTCACGACTCAGCCGTGCCCCGGTATGAACAGTATAAATCTAAGGGAATGACAAACACAACTCTTATCTGCGGGAGCTGTTTGCACTTTGTTACAAATGACTGCTAAATAAGTTTTTATTTCCCCGTGAGCCAGGCTTCCCACAGCAGTGTTTCCCCACCCTCTGCTTACTCACCACAAACGTGTCGTATGAGAACTTGTGCCGGTGTAGGAGGTGCTGCAGGAAGCTTGCACTCTTGTAGCTAGGATCACCCCAGGGCATGGCTGAACACACAGGACATACCTGAAGAGGGGGACACACATTCATTACACTCCATGGAGGAATGTCCCACCTTCTCAAGGACATTCACCACTGCACACTGGGCAATGGGAGGACAGAGAACAGGGCAAGCACATTATTTTGAGAGAGACAAAACCAGGCTACTGAGTATCACCGACTAGCTCATATAACTGAGTCCTTTTTGATGTCATGGTTATGAAAATCAATAAACGTGCCAGCGAGTCTGTAAAAGTGATGAAAGGTCATGATGTCAGTATTTAGATCCATCTCTGTTTAAAGTATTAATACTGGCCCCCTTCAAGTTTAGGGACCTAAATAAGGACCTGACTCGCATGCTGGAAGGAGGAATAGTTGAATAATGACTCGCCACTTTATTGGGGTCGTTGCGATGGTTCTCCATGCAGTGCTTGAGCAGCTCCAGCTGATCCAGGTGTCTGGCCCCACAGTACGGACACACAAACGTTGAGCGGTTTGGAATATTGCTGCAGACAGACCAAGTCAGACGATAGTGTCAGAGAGAGACCACTGTAACTAGACTGCTGCTTCTAGTACTGGGGCTCTGTGACTGAGGGCTACTATTATTATTAAAAAAGATGTGTTACACTTCATTTAAGAAAAAAGAAGGAACAAAATAGAAGGTTCTTTGTCAACCTTTTTGATGTTGCCTGACCTGCTTTGTTCTGCTATCCAGGAAAACATGTTGCTTTTGATTTTGAGACTATTTTCAGGACACTTTGTCCAAAACAAAGCAGACACGTATTTAACTACTGTACATCCTGGGTTGATTTCTGCAGGGAAACTCTTAGTCACCATGGAAAAAACTGTTCATCAAAAGTAAGGACAAGACACTTCCTGGGCACAAAACACTCCCAGGGGGCAGGTAGCAAATGTGTAGTTAGTGACCACCTTACCTGGGGATGGGCTGGGAGGTGGGCACTATGGGGACAAATTTTGGGCAGTTTGCCATTTGTTCCTGAACTTTTGTACAAGAGGAAATGTGAGACCTCATCTTCACCAGGGTAACCTTGGGGTAAAAAACAGAACAGTCTGTGATCAGCACAACCACACTGAAGTTCTCTTGTACCAAACAAAAACAGTGGTTCATTTTACTTTCCCCTTTTACTAATAAAAGTGGAAGACTTCTTTAGTAGATATCCTGTGTAAAATGGGTCACCTTTTTACTGCAGCCCCGGCAGGGAGCCTTGTAGGAAGACAGCTGCTTCTCCATGCTGGAGGACTTGTCCACCTTCTTCGAGTCGAAAGGCATGCGGCACAGCGGGCAGAGGGGAGACGGGACCTGGAGGCAGGGCTGTAGACACTCCCCGCAGAAACTATGGTATGACCAGAGAGAGAACTCACTCGCCTGCCATTAGACATTAAACAGCAGTCAAACGCTTTTGGCTAATGCCATCATCGGTGTTGTAGCCCAGAGCATTTGTCTACTTCCCTTATCATTTCAATTTATTCATTGATTATTAAAAAAAAAAAATTAAACTCACCTCAAATTCCCTGACAAGCTAAATGTTCTAATGTTTAAAGTCACTACATACAGTTGTACTGAGGTAAGAATAACACGAGAATGTTGTAATCAAGTATCAACAATGTTTTAATTTTAAATTACATTAGGAGACTCACAGGGAGCACTAGTTAACATGGCCTTTAATGCATTTTCTTCTAATTCTTCTGTTTATTCCCTCTCTGTTAGAATGTCTAAAGGGTATGAGACAGCCATTATTGTAAAGAAAAAACTAAACAAAACAATAAAAAAAACAGGTAACTGAGTCACAGCTGATAGAATGACTTTTCTGAGAAACTGACATTTTTTAGTTCTGTAGTTTTGACTGGTATGAAGGGGCAGTGTGGTCTGGGTATTGAAGAAAATAACCTAAGAGCCTGGAGAAAACAGGTTCAATTTTCAAATCTCTAACAATTACTGAGGGGTGGGGGGTATACAGCACAATCACAAGGTATGCATGTATATAGCATTGCTATTCTGAAATCTAGAAACCTATACACTAAGTTAATGCTGTTCAAGGCTCTTCGCAATCTTCGCAATCAGCTGGTAAGAAATCTGTGCGCTTTCAGCAGCTTCTCAAGTCTGCATTCTGCCGGTGATTAGTTTGAGGTGTTCCTGTTCAATTTGTGACTGGCAGCAGGAATGAGAAAATTAGTTAAAGACCAATATTACAGTGAAATATTGGAGATTTTTTAAACGAGCACAGATTCTCATACTTTGCTAGTGTTACCAATAATTCTCTGCACTACAATACTGTAACTGGTAAAACATATATTACATGTTTCCCATAAGGTGTGGGTGTAGGGCACTTGAATAGTGGCTGACGAGTTAATAATACTGTCATCAGCATAAAACCTTACCTTACCTCTCCACTACAGCACTTTCTCTTTATTTCAACAGTAAGACGTTTGTGGTCCGTGCCCATCACTTTCATTTAATTCAATGGGCTGACTGGCACATATGTTACAATATGCTATATCGAAAATGTTTCAGTGACACAATAGCAAACAAAAACCAGCAGCGAACACAAGTGGTACAGAAATACTTACTACCAAAGGTTACTCGCTTAATCATGACACTAAACTGCCATCCATGTGGAACCGAGATGTGTTGTTGAATGTAGATTATGTCTTAAGGACATCCACCTCCCTGACAGACAACTAGAAGGTCACAATTTCCTAGTGCTGTTACTCACAAAAAAATATTTCCATTCAGACTTGAAACAGAACAAATTGAATTTACTATGAATTCAAGAGCAGTGCTCTCTCAACAGGAAATTCAATATAAACCCGGGGCTGTGCTTCTGCAAATACAGGCTAATCCATCAGAAGAGGCAGGAGAGATCCTCCTCTAGAAACCTGATCTGCAAAATGTCTCAGTGGATTGGTTCTGTGACAATCCATAATCCTTTTGGGAGGGAGACTGTTTGTTTTTCTTCTTTATAGCGTGCCAGTCTCAATCTGCAGAGCTGCTCACAAATGTGATTTCATTTCAACGGTCACCTTTTCTTGGCCCACATATTGTACTCTATGCCATAACTACAAAGAAAAACAGCATGTGATAAGAGTGAAATTAGTCCTTAGAACAGTCTGAGGTTTTAATAATAATGAGTATTTGTATTGTTAAGTGAAGGGAATCTGGGTGTGTTATGTGGTATGGAAGGTTAAAATACTATAAATTGTGTATTCTATGATTTTACTGTGTAATATCATTTTTAGTTTACTATAAATACTTTACTGTACTGTTGTTGAGGGATCCTGTGATTAATGCAAATGTTTTTTATTTTTTTTATGAGGTATTTATTGTATCTTTGCCAGTGACCCATGGGAAAATCAATCTCGAGCTTTATGGGGATTACATTTAACTTTGTTTAAGCAATTAATTACGGAGTTATTTTGATTAATCTTAGAATGAAAACATATTTTCTTAAAATATATTTTAGCAATCTTTGTATGCTGAATTATTTTATAAACATCCATTCATTCAAGTTTTCTATTTTACGTGGTTCACCTTCCAGGCACGTATTTTGAACGTCAAATTGCCATTAACCCTTTATATATATCTCCAAATAGATTAGTCTACTCTAGCACAATTTGGTGACGGGAGATCGTGAGGAAAAAAAAAAGTGTGTTTATACTATTTATTTATTTATTTATTTTTTTTAAAAAAAGCTCAGCAGTCAAGCAGTCACCCATGTGTTGCACTGTCACGAACCGTAATCCACAAATACAGGAATCTCTTCAGTGCCATTTTGGCACTACGCCCCCCACACGTCAATGAAGGTGATTAGTAAAGCAACGAACTATGGACTATGAATTACGTGTTCTGGGCAAATGCATTGGCACATTAGAGGTATCTGTTCACCCCTGACAGACAGCTTTTCTAGGCTCATCGGCACTGCCTAATAAGTTTGAGTACTTGTATGACATAAAAGCAAGAGCTTGCTTCTTAAAAGCGTTCATGTCAGCTAGAACTAACTCAATCTACTCAAGGGAATACATAACAAATAAGTTAAAGTACACAAATGGAAAACCATCCCTTAATGTGTCTAATAAAGAGGGTAGAAGACTTCAGCACAAGCTGAGTGAACAGAAGCACACTCTCCTGAGAGACACTGATTGGTTCATTTACTGTTTGTACAGCCATGCTGAGTAAGCAAACTCCTCACAGGTGGGTTCTCTCTGTGATCACGTGACACACCACACAGTCCCATCCATCTTCGGTTCTACTGTTGCCACATTTTCCAAAAAAATCAATAAAACAAATGCAACAAATTATGCTTCCAGTTTTAAAACAAAAACAAAAAAACAAGCCTGGCATTCGCCGAGACAATACTTTTGTTGGTTTACAGTAAGGTTTAAACCTTTCAACCCAGCCATTTCGAAACTAACTTAAAATGCCTTAATATAGCTCTTTGCTTAAACATTATTAAACACACAAGAACCTAAGCATACAGAAACCAAAGTACTGTATGCTGCCTTTACTATACAATGTATATGATCCCTATTCACAAAGACTAACTGAAGAATTATTTAACAAATGTTTGTTTTATTGTCAGTTTTGATAAACAAAAAATATGTATCTTTATTTATTAGTGCTGCATACCCGTCAAGTTGCCTGGCACATATACATACTGCCAAGGGCAAAAGTCCTTTTTTGTTGCCATGCCCCAAAAACCTGGAAACCCATTCCATAATGTGGCAAACAGGGAGTCATACTATAGGATTCAATGTGTATCTGCCCAGCCAACACAGTGTTTGTTCTGCACAGTATCTGCACCTTTTAATGTCACAGTCAGTCCCCAGGCATTGTACACTAGGCTGGCTTATTTTTTTGCACAATGCAGCATTTGGAAAGTGGGATAACCTCCAGGTATAGCACAAGCTTTAACCATTTTCCCTCTGGTGTCAATAATAAAAGTCTCCCTATGTATACTGCACAACTTCAGGACCTACAGTACAGAGGATATTCTGTAGTGTTTTTTCCAGCTTATACTTTTCTCCTACTGTATATGCTCCTGGGCTTTGCTTTTTAATATCTCCTATTCCTCAAGGTCATCAAACATTACTTTTTTTTTCGTGTCATTCACTACAAATTATCGTTTTAGAGCATCAGCGCTAACAGGTAAAAGCGAAACAACTGTTTTGTCTTATTTTTAATTTGCTACCGTTGACTTCGCGGCGCAGAGACTGTAACCATGTTATTCATTATTATATACTGTGGTACGGTGGACTTCTCCTTTGTGTCTACAAAAAACAAAACAAAAACACCGTGTATGTGTATTTCATTTCATTCCCCACAGACACGCATTGCTTTCGTTCTTTCTAAAAAGCATTAATTGTCCGTTTCAATTTAGCACTACATTAATTGTGGAAATACGACTACTAAGCTACACAGTACTATTTAAATCTGTCCGGCTCTTAATTTTAAAAGGTCAATGCCACAATGAATACCCTCGCTTGTTTTGAATTTGTGCTCAGGGACCTTTACTGCAGTAAGGCAGAGATGCAAACAGATTTAAATGTTTATATTGCCAGTACTGTGTTAAGCCCCGTCTCCAACAAGAGCAAGACACGCACTGCACGTAATATTACTAGTTTGTATTTTCAATATTGTATCTTCATTCATATTGTGTGCATATTTTTAAAGATAGTTCCAAGGGTGACGTGTTCAGCAATAATTCGATTACAGAGCAAGGGTGTTAGTGTATCGTGCATTCTGATAACAGCAGCACTGCGTTTTTGTTCCCCATACCAGACGGCTGTGTTGTTGCTGTTATTATTACGATTCCTACTTTCTCAGTCCGGAGTGGCTACTCACGTATGTCCACAGCTGCCGATGCTTACGGGTTTGTGATAGACCTCCAGGCAGATTGGACACGAATACTGGCTTTCGATGCTGTCACCAGGGGCGGCTGCGGCACCCACGCTCTGCTTCTGCTGGGTCCCGGACACAAAACTGCGAAACAACGCCATCATTAAAGCGAATCACCGAAACCAACCTGCTCTTCTCGATTTGTGTATGTGTGTGTTGACTGATGTGAGAAAGAAGCAGGGATGATAAACAATGCATACGATGCTAGGCGTTAATAGAACACGCCGTGCAAGTAAGAAGTCAATACTGTCAGCAGTATAAAAAATAAATAAAATAAAACAAAACTACGGTATATCTAGTGCAATAGCGTCTTTCGCTATTTCTTTGGATAATAAGCCCGAAACACTACTTTGCCCAGCAGCCACCGCGCACCAATGGCTTTGCACCGTCAAGTGGGCGCTGTTCGTTTATGAAGTGCAGAATTATATTAATCAATGCGAGATTGCTATCTTTAAACAATAAGATAAGGTTTCGAAAGCAATGATTTTAGAATTTCGTTGGTGATAGAACGATTTTCTTTTTTTGTTTTGTAAGTAGAGAAAAGGTTTACCGTCTGCAGTGTTGTGTCACTTTTTTACGTCATCAAGAAGCGCTTCGTTGAAGGCAGGATTGCGGCATACAGCAAGAAAAATCGGTTTTAAATTTGATTAAACGGAAATATAAACCCTCAATTAAGTCGTTTAGAACAGAGGAGATTCTCGCTTTGTATTTCAGTACCGTTACGCAGGTTGACTCTGTATTCAAGTGGCTCATAAACCTCCCTCAATATTAAATAGTTTCTGGATATACCCGAGTGAACCTCGCCATGTGTCAAGTTGATGAGGACTATGAAGACGCTCAGCTAGAGACTAAAACTGTTCCGAGGTAATAAATAAGTAAACACAGTTAATGATACATGCATAATAATCCACATGGGCCATATTTTTTTTATTGAAATGACTGCCATGTTGAAATATGCTGAACAAGCCTTTTACACGGGGTATTATATATTAGCCTCACCTTTTGACAGTGTAAACTGCATAACCTGTTAATTTATGTCCTGTTGGAAAAAACAAACAAAAAACAAAACCCTTGCAGTTAACAATAATACCGACTTAAAAACGACATGTGTTGTAAGTAAATGTGAAGCTTTTAACCCATGCAGTCTGAAGCATAGTAGTGAGTGTATTATATTACTAGATGACCTTAAATGTATAGTTTTTTTTTTTTTTCAGGACTACTTTAAGGTATCATTTATAACCTCCTATTGCTGCAATTAGTAGTAAGAGCATATCAATTTAGAGCAGCGACATCTACAATTCAAGGCCAGACTGCGATGTGCAAAGAAACAACCGTGTCTGTTTTTTATGAAGCCAGTATTATCATTTTGCATTAGCAATTAAATCCTCAGTGAAAAAAAACAAAAAACAAAACACGTGTTTGTGTAAGATACTGACCAAACTTTGTGTTGCCGTCTGTTTTCTCAGCGTTTCTCGTAAATGTATGAAATGTAAAGGCGGCTCAGCTGTGCTGATTATTCGAGTTGGAGATGCCTTTTGCGGGTATGTTTTTATTTAAATGCATTTTATCACTCAGTCGATTTAGGTGCCAGCAGAATGTAAAATCGTAAAGTGATACATAGTCTGAAAGTGGACATTTCTGACTGTTACTGTGTTGGGTCATAATGGAAGTCAGTGCTTTTAAAATTTTATTTACGTATTTATTTGTTAAATGATGTGCCTGCTGCATATTAGATAATTAGACTAAGTGCATATTAAAACCTGAAATGCCTTGTTGCCAACCTTTTGGGGTATTTTCGATTAAACAAATACATTGTCTCTTATTTAGGGACTGCTTTAAGGAGTATTTTGTACACAAGTTCCGTGCCATGTTGGGGAAGAACCGTCTTATATTTCCAGGGGAGAAGGTACATTTCCTTTTCTAATTTCCACTAGTTGAGGGTTTTGAATTTTGTAATTGTTATTGTGAATGAATAGTTGGCATTATGGCAGATCAGCAAACATCCTTTTTATCATATTGGTTGATGTGGAATATAATACCCTGTTCACTCTGTCTAATTAAAGTGAGATCAAAACACATGATTGCTATTCATTTTAACAATCCTGTAGCTTTCAACACACAGTGATTGTGCATTATCTGAATGGTGTATAAAAATAATGTAATTTTGAGATTTTGTGAAGCTTACAGTTTGGGCTCTAAACAACCATGTCATGCTTTTCTTTTTTTAATCATATTTGTCTGATTGTGTTTGACTAATGTTTTTTTTTTTTTTTTTTTTTTTTTTTCCTACTGTCAGGTTCTACTATCTGTGTCTGGAGGTCCTGCATCCAGTGCTCTTCTCTCTCAGGTCCAAGAGGTACTGTTCTTCTTTTGCTAGTTTGTTAGATGTTTCTGTAATTTTTCCCTTCTTAAATGAAATGTTCATAAACCAACTTGTCTTGTTTGTTTCAGAAAATATGTGCTTTTATTCAGAAAGTGTTTTTTGTTTTGATTTAGGGTTTGAGTCGTGAAACACCCAAAAAGCTGCGTTTTGTTCCTGGGATAATCTACGTCGACGGTAATGCAAAGTAACAATGAATCGTGTTTGTTTGTGAATGTATAGCTTAAGAACTATGATTTTTATAAATATAAGTGCTTTTGCAATGTGATTTTCTACAGGCTGTATCTTAAGGGTGTGTGTTTTACTGACAAAAGCTTTTTAACAAGAAAACAGGTCTCTTACAAAAGGGTTAATTTTAATCTGGATATTTTGTCTTTCACAGAGGGAGCTGCTTGTGGGCAGAGCCTAGAAGAGCGAGGTGAAGTTAAAAGCCAGCTGGAATCGATATTCCGAGCATCTGGATTCCCATTTTATATAGTCCACTTGGAGGCGGTAAGCAATTTTGCCTTAAATCGAACAGGGGTGTGCAGAAAATCTGGAATCTATTTAGCCCATTTCAAAGGAAAGTAATCTGAGTGTGCATTTATTTTAAATAAATTAGTCATTGCAGTGACACCCAATGATTACATCTAGGACAAAAAACATTTCTTCCTTAACCCCATGTGATATTCTCTTATTTGTTCTCATTGTTTTATCTGCCAGGTTTTCAGTCTCCCCAGTTCAGTCCTGCAGTGTGCATCCTCAAACCCAGACAGGCGGAATGAGAGCTACAAAGAGGCAGTGGATGGATTTATTCAGAGTGCCAGCTCCGGAACCCAGAGGGAGACAGGTCAGGGGTCCAATTCATACACAGAGGTCCAAACCCTGCTGTCAGAGCTCAATACCCAGGATTGGTCTGGAGAGGGGGGCCCAGTGACCAACAGGAACCCACCCTTCACTCCAGAGCAGACCGAGGCTGTAAGGACACTGCTGGCTTCAGTGAAGACTTTGACCGCCAGGGAGGAGCTGCTGAAGACCCTAAGGTGAGAAACTCCTACACTAATAGGGTGCAGCAATCCTGGTTGCATGACACTAAATTAGTGCCAAATGAGATATGCTCTAATGGTGTTTATTTAAAAAAAGACAACAATGATGTAGGGCAAAAAGACATTTAAATGTTTTTAGCAATGCTCAAAAAAAAAAAAAAAAAATCTAATTTTATTATAAATGTTCTCAGAAACAGCAGATGGATGGGTTTGTGATTGTTTCTTGTCTTGATCTCCAAGGTAGCTTTTTTTCCTCCTTCTGTTGATGAGCAGGCAGCATCTGATTCTGCACACAGCCAGGGTCGAAGGTTACTCAAAGGTGATGATGGGAGACAGCTGCTCTCGTCTGGCCGTCAAGCTGCTCACAAACATCTCCCTGGGGAGAGGGGCATTCCTCGCCATGGACACGGTGAGTTGTGGCAATTGCAGAGTGAGTTGGGTTGGTGGCTTCACAAGGACGCTCGGTTTGTTAGCAGCTACTATAAGGGTAAAACACAGAAAAAAACATTTATTTAAAAATGGACATCGAGTAGATACATTTGAATATCGATTAGTTTACTTATCTATTGTATTGAGCAGAGTTCTACTTCTATAGGGGGGCTGGTCTGAGTGGAGTTGTCTTTTCTAGATTTGTGTACAGTATTGAAGGTTAAGAGAGCAATTGAGAAACTTTAACCAATGCTGTGTTTGGTTTTTCCCTTCTGTTTTTATAGGGTTTCTCTGACCCCCGCTATGGGGATATTGCCATAATCAGGCCCATGAGAGAGTACTCCTCTAAAGAAATTGCCTTCTATAACAGGATGTTTAAGGTCCCCTCTGTTTTCACCTCGGCTCTTGACACTAAGGTACGAAGCTATGCATGTTTTTTTACTGTGTTGTCGAGGCTGTTCTGAGTCACGACAAAAGTGCTACATGTAGCATTTGCAAAAGCAAATGGAATTCATATTAAATGCTACAGGTTTACTTGGGTGTAGTTGCCACATGAATAATCATCCCCACTATAGAATAAAACGGGGCACTCTGCGAGAAGTTTGATTCTCATTTTTCAGTAGTCGTAGTATGCATAATAGTGTTTTTATATTTGTACCCATGTCTGGAATATGTGGAGTCTAATTCTGTCACGAAGGAAGTTAATGGGAGAAATAAATCCATGGTAAAGTGTTGTAGTATACAGTACTTCCGCTATACTAAGTAAAAATGTAGTAAGGATTTGTGAGACTGTGTTATGCTGATGAGAGGTAAGAGCATTTGGGCTACACTGCTGTACTAGACCTGAGCAATCCAGGGCGTTTTATGAAGGCAATTAAAATAATGCCTGTTCCAGGGTTTTCCCTAGAGCTGGAGACTTCAGAGCTGCCAACTTGCATTATTATCACTGGCGCCCTTACCTTCACAGGGCTCTAGTCAGATGTTTTAGCCTGCATGGGGAAAAGCACCTAATATGGTAAAGATAAGCCTCTGTATTTAACTGCACTTAAGAAAAACTGAAAAAAAAGGGGTGGGTAGTTGCACTGTGCGTGTCTGTAACTAATTGTCGTTCTACAAGACCCTTAAGTTTACACTGATGAACAAACTTAACAGTGTATTTAGGCCCTAAGTTTCTAAGGTACACACACACAAGTACAGTGATTTGCAAAAGTATTCACCCTGCCCCCCCTCTCTTCTTGTTCAACCATTCCAGTGTGGCTTTAGCTTTGTGCTTTGGATCATTGTCCTGCTGAAATGTGAATTTCCTACCCAGTTTCAGAGTTTTGGCTGACTCAAACAGGTTTTCCTCAAGGATTTGCCTGTACTTTGCACCATCCCCTCTATCCTGACAGGCTTCCCAGATGCAGAAGAGAAGCATCCCCATAACATGATGCTGCCACCACCATGCTTGACAGTTGTGATGGTGTTGAATAATAATAGTACTTTTGAGTTAAATGGTTATGTTATTAAAGCCCTAAATGGCATACATTTCTTTTATGTTAATGTTGCACCTGTTTGCATTAATAATTACTGGTCTTTTTAACTAGTAAAATACTAGATATACTGGAATCGATCTGCATGCAGAGAATTGCTTCTGTGAGTAATATACAGTGATTTATTTTTTGGTGGGGGTCCTTCTATTCCAGGCGTTTGTGGATTATTGAGTCAAAAGCACATTTTTGTGAATTGAAGTTACAAACCAAAGTCCCTCTCCTATGTCTGTGTGTGGTTTCCTGTGGTTGACATTTCCTTCCTACACTCTGGTGTCAACGGAGATCTATTTTGACACTTTTCAATCAATCTTTTCTCAGGCACCAGAAAAAGCAAGCATTCATCGCCTGACAGAGAACTTCATCAGTAAACTTCAGGCTGACTTCCCTGCCACTGTCAGCACCATTTACAGGTAAGATCAAAGAATCGGGTCTTAGAAAACTGCCTAGTATGCACGCCTATTTTTTTTTTTTTTTTTTGTGTAAATGACTTGCAAATTTACTCTGTGGCATTTAGTCAAAAGCTATTAAAATAAAAGTAAAACTATAATAATAGTGTAAAAACAAAGAGAATGCAAAGCAGTAACAAACCAAACATGGACCTCTTGGAGATTTGGTCAAAAATAAAGCTGTTTAATTGTCACCTATCGCTAATCTGGTTGCACAGGACAAGTGAGAAGCTCAACACTGCCTGCTCTCGTTCTGTCACTGACGGAGAGTTGACAGAGAAATGCCTGCTGTGCCTCTGTGCCTTGGACACTGGAGCAGGTGAGCGACAGCACTAATCTGATCTCCTTCCTGAGTGTGGCCAGTAGTTAAGTGGCCTTGTTTACTAAGATTTATAGCAACATTGAATTTTACACTATTTTCACCTGTTTTTAGGAAAAAGGACCTGTGATGATGTGCTTTTCAATCTGTGTGGTACCCCACTCTTAATTATTCCCTGTTATCGGGGATGTAGAGGAGGTGGCTGTACATGCTTTGTCTCACTTCTACAGATATCTATGGAACTGCCTATTGAATTGGGACAAAACTTGCTAACGACATTCATTAGCACAAGTTATTGATAGTATCGGTATGGAGGCTGCCTGCCTACCTTTCAGGGGTACATGTCACTGCAGCCGTCTCCGGATGTTCATGTTTATTTCTTCCTTTGTTCTACAGAGGAGGCCACCGCATTCCACGCCACACTTATCTCTGAGAACCTCTCTCGTAATAGGATGCCTGGCACCGTCCCTGCCCTGGGGGTTGCTAAGCAACAGTGCTGTGCTTCTGGTGGTGAGCAGAAAGAGAGCTGTGGGCACAGGATGGGTGGCTGCCACTCAGTGGACAGGTAAAGAATGAGGGTTGTGTTCCTTTTCTTAACACCCTTTTTGGTACAGTCTTCATTCAAAAAGCTCCAGCATTGTTCCTGAACAAACATGGTTTAAAATACATAACTGTTCTCACAGCAAAACTACATAAACAAATGAATTGAAGTTAGGATCCGTCTGTGCACCTTGATTGTAATGAAAACGAGGAGAAACAAAGTGTTTCCAGTACTGCTCTTTCACATAAAAAAAAGGTAAAGAAGCCACTCATAGCCTACCTTTGAAACCATAATGACATTGGAGACCCTATATTGCACCATGTGTTTCAACAAATGCCTGTCTACTACACTAGATTCTTAGTTTTACTTTAGTTTTGAGTATTTTAAAATTGTAGGATCTGTTGGATATCTGTGAAAATAGTGTCATGTTTTCCTTTTAGGACCAGCTTCACCCCTGAACTTCAAACCTTGTTGTGTTACAGCTGCAGGCTGATCATTAAAGACATGGTGAGCAAGATAGAAGTAGAATTAAGCAAAAATACCTGACAATGGAAATGTGGAATATAGCATTCATATTTGTGTTGCATCTCATGGTTTTCTTCGGTGTGGGTGTGGGAGGGAGGGGGTAGTTTTTTTTATTTTCCTTCCAGCTTCCAATTTGTCAATCCACCGATTTTTAATTAGTTTGTTGTAGTTTTAAATTGCTTGGTGGCACAAGTATATGTGTTACCAAGTTAGTTCTTCACTCCTGAAGATGCTACTCCCATTTGAACGATGTGGGGCAGATGCTTGGATACACATAATTATCACAGTATTACTGTCTTGAACATTGTTGTTTTTTCATAGGAGGGCTTTGGGGTCATAGTAATTATATATATTTTTTTTTAAAACAGACCTCTGTAAACACTATACCTGAGTACATCCTATCTGAAGCAGAACGCAGGAAACGGAGGCGAGTTGTGTTTTATTTTATTTTATTTTTGCAGTTACTCCTTGAAGCATCACCTTACCATAAATGTCAGCTTTTAATTATCCATGGATGCATTACTCCAGGATTTTACATAGCTGTATTTCTGTCTGGCAGGGCTCAGATGAAAGAGGAGATCCAAGACTTCCTACTGAATCCAGAGAATGAGGCAGGGGAGATGACAGTTAGTTGACACTCGACTGGGATGCGATGTTAGACACTTTTAAGTTAGTTTTTTTTAGATACCTGCATTAACTCCACACCTTGTGCTCCTCAGAGCAGGCGTGCCTTATAAAACACCAGTCAGTTGTTGGGATGCAGTGTTTTAACGTGTGGCTCTTGCATTTGCATTTTATCTTCTATTTTAAGCATTTTTGCACATTGCCTGGAAACCTATGGTGCACGCACCTGCTAATGTCAAATGACAAATTAGTTTGGAGCCTACCACAATACAAATCCATTTCAAAGCGTTAAGTCTGTCCTCTGTCTAATAATATGACCGCTTGCATCTCTCTCTGTTTTTGTTAGCATGTTAAGTCTGTTTTCATTTCTGTACCAAAAGCCACCTACTTTTCACATGTATTAAAATACCTATTTTAAAAACTTATTTTTTATATACTGTCTTCACTGTCTAATGTTTATCTACATGTGTGTAAGTGCACACTAACATACATGCTTGTTTCTTTTGGAGTTTGATTGTTATTTTTAATGTGGAAACTAGATGGCAGGGTGATTTTTGGATACTGAAACAGATAAATAATCCAGCAGAAGTGTGTGTGGTAAATGAAGGTATGGTGTAAGCAATTTTATTG